>NC_087219.1:32330132-32365986 GCF_015104395.2 Macrobrachium nipponense
TCCCGCCCATCAGCTCTTGGTTTGCTTGGGAAAATATTAGCTTAGGCATTATCTTCCCGCTACTGGAGTGAACATTTGTCTTGAGGGACTTTCGCATCCAAACCAATAAATAAACATAGAGGGAAGGTTTTAGTTTCACCTCCAATTCCCTTTTCTTTTTTTACCCGATCCCGTTTTCTATGGGGAGGTGTCACTTCAGGAAGTTTTAGCCTTCCGAATATCTTCAAATCATCCGGGGCGAGGCTTTCAGCTCCATTTCCCTTCTTCACCTCAGTTACAATTCCCCACAGTCGTCTAGCTATCAGGTAAACAAATCACCACGTACGTCAACAAGGGTGCAGTGAGTTTAAAATGAGATTCTACGCAAATTCACCCACCTCAAAAGGGACTCGAACTTGATTATCCTAGATGGTCAGACAGATCTACAAGGAACCTTCAGCATATCTTGGGATTATAGAGACTTTATCTAGAACGGGATAATCTGTTGAATATTACAAAGTCGAATCGTTTGTTCAATGGGATAATGTCAGAAGATTATTCCCCGGAGCTTAAGGAAGTGAGACAATTATCATTCGAAAGATATTAAGCTTTGAATTAAATTTCATTTCGCTTGGAATATCAGTTATATGTGAAAAGCACAGGGGGGGTTAATTGTTAAGTGTGACCGCATGTAATTCTTACTAATACTTGGACTTAGTTTATGAAACCAATCTTTAAAAAAGAAATGTCTTTCATATCAGTGTAATACACAGAATAATAGAGAATATAATATTAAGGACCGGTTCTTATCTCATTCTTAGCATTGATGTTTGTGCTCTGTCCTTGAGAACTTATCGAGATGAATTTTTTAAATCTGCGGTTCCCAGAACATTTTGTAATTGTAATGAATGAAGTAAGAAAAAGAAAATATTCTTTTTAGATAATATATTTTAACGCTTATGTGATTAAATGTTAATTTCTTTTAAGTACAGGTTTTACGCTATCCCCGAAGAAATCAGTATTATTCTTTCTGCTCCAAAGACTGTAAAGGGAAAAGACATTCAATTCGATGTTGATGAAAATGAAATATATATATATTGACAAAATTAAAGTCTATGCATCTTGTGTCTATTCAAGATAGTGTAGAAGCAGAAGTGGGGGATATTGTAAAAGTATAATTATAAAGCAACTGACAAAAATAAAAATAAATTAAATGTAAAATCATAAAACATATACTTAGTACATGGGAAACATTTTCATAACATGTTTGTTGGTTCATAGTTAGCTATTTTATTGACAAAAGTACACAATCATCAGCAGAAATTTGTCCACAAAGAGACGTAATACAAAATGTACAAAGTGGACAGTAATCTCTTCTGTTCTTACAAGTGCATGGCCTACAAAGAAAAATACGTCAAGAAAAATACATCATCAAGCACAAATAACATAAGCCTGTAAGACTATTAAAAAAACGAAAAAGTTACTAACTACAGAGAAAAACGTAGTCACACCACTATCCAGTATCAAGTCCCAACACACATAATGCTTGAAAAGAAACGAAAAGTTTATTTGAAGAAAAACATAAAACAGAATGCAAAGCATACATGAGAATACAGTAGCGCCTGACATCAAATTCTCGAGTCTTCTAGTGACGAGAGAATGTTATTCGTGGAACATATTCCAACTTTTTGTCCATCTGAGAAACTTATAAGAAGAGAATATCGTGATAATATAAAACTCGGCAAAAGTAAAGGAGAAAGTTGGAAATATCATGACACAGAAAACAGGCAAAAACAGGGTCTTTTTACCTTTTAAGGTAAAACTTTAAAGTATAGGAGAAATTTAGCCATCTTATAACACAGAAAACATGCAAAAAACATATAGTTTTTACCTACAAGGTAAAACTTAAAAGTAAAGGAGAAAGTTGGCAATATCTAGAACACAGAAAACAGGGCAAAAGCAGATATTATTTACCTTTTAAGTTAAAGCCTAAAAGTAAAGGAAAAGTTGGCAATATTATGACAACAGAGAACAGGGCAAAACAGATAGTTTTTTTTTACCTATAAGGTAAAAGTAAATGGTACAAGAGATAGTTGGGGCAACATCTTGACAGTAGAAAACAGGAAAAACACAAGTAGTTTTTAATAGGTAAAATAACGATTAAATGGTAAAAGGGGGAGGGGGCAAAACAACCAGTTTTAGACATTGTTTACGTGTAGTGGCCTTTAAAAGCGAGGAAAAACTTTAACAAAAACAGTGATATCAAGATATTTTACAGCTTCTCAATCTTTTCTACTTCGTTAAAAGGCTAAAAAACGGTGCGAATTATTCGCACGGGAAAAAATATATAGATATTTTGATCACCTAGAAGTTTTTCGTGGCATTTTTCTCCCCCCCCCCCCCCCGCCCCCACCAAAAAAAAAAAAATTAACGTTATAAGAACTCCTGTTTCCCTCATCACTCACAAACATTTACGGGATTTTATCTTTCATATAACAACAATAAACATTTCCCACTCTAAGGGCCTAATTCAATTGACGAAACCTTCCCTGGCATTCTAGACACGAGTTGGGACGCATTACGCAAGCGATCAAATTATACACACTATTTTCTCCCTAGTTCCTGAGGGTACTGGCTAAGTTTCCCGCCATGTACAGAACGTGGATCAAGTAACCTTCCATTTCCGCAGCGGGTAATCGTCCGTGTTGCGGGAGTCTATAAAAGCTGTTTTCCCGCCCTCTGAAAGTATTCCCGCGTTTCTAACAACTACAAAAGATGTTTCTTCTTTTGTTCCTTGAACGCTTTGAATTATTCCCAGGTTTTAACATCTGTAAATCTGATTCTTTTATCACCTACAATGCCCTATAAATGAAAGATGTTTACATCTGGAAATCTGATTCTTTTATCACCCACAATGCCCTATAAATGAAAGATGTTTACATCTGGAAATCTGATTCTTTTATCACCCACAATGCCCTATAAATGAAAGATATTTACATCTGGAAATCTGATTCTTTTATCACCCACAATGCCCTATAAATGAAAGCTGTTTGCATCTTGAAATCTGATTCTTTTATCACATACAATGCCCTATAAATGAAAAAGTTTACATCTATTAATTTGATTATTTTTTTACCCACAATGCCCTCTCAACTCCTCGATTTAAGTCACGTTTTTAAACGCTCATCACGACTTAGCCTAAGTCCAAATTAAGAAAGGAACTTATGGTTTATTCTAGGGCCCGGCCGAGACTCGATGTCGGGTCTGGGGTATCAGAACGAGGTCATGATAATTACCCAGCCACGAAAAAAAGAAAGATTGAAAGAAAACTTAACTGGAGGTGTAGCTAAGTATGTACTTGGTTTTTCAGTTGCATAATTAGATGTTGCTGTCTGTTTTCCTAATCATAAGATGTTCATGTCTGTTTTTCTAATCTTAAGATGTTGCTGTCTGTTTCACTAATAGTAAGATGTTACTTTCTTTTTTTTTCCTAAATGTTCAGAAGTATAGTCCAAATAAACAGCGTGAAAGATTAATCAAAACAATATTTAGAAATATGGCATCTAGTTCCTCTTTTCTTCATTAGTGAATTCTCGGCGATGTTTTAAAAAATAATAAGAAAGGTGAATTGAAAAGAAATTCCCCTTTCTGAAAGGTCTGAACGATAGAAATTATCATTGAGAAGTAAACGCGTAAGAAAAAGAGCGTATATATATTGCTAATAATAAGGTGTGTATGTGTGTGTATATATATTATATACATATATATAATATATATAATATATATTATATATATATATATTCTATATATGTATATAGATTATATATATAATATATATATGTATATTATATATGTATATATAGGATATTATATTTGTTATGTATCTATATATTATATTATAATTATATATTATATATAATATATATATATATATATGTGTGGTGTGTGTAAAATATATAGTATATTATATTATATTAATATATTATATATATATATATATATATATATACTTTTCATATCCCAGCGCAGACCACATTCAGTATGTTGAACTCAGCCACATAACGTTTTAATCCCTTTCTCAGTACTTAACCCTTAAACGCCGGAGCGGTAAATAAAAAAAATATTTTTTTCAAAAAATCACAGCGCGCTTAGTTTTCAAGATTAAGAGTTCATTTTTGGCTCCTTTTTTTGTCATTGCTTGAAGTTTAGTATGCAACCATCAGAAATGAAAAAAGTTATCATTATCATATATAAATAATGCGATATATGATAGCGCAAAAACGAAATTTCATATATAATTGTATTCAAATCGCGCTATGCGCAAAACGGTTGAAAGGTAACAAGTTACTTTTTTTTCGTTGTAATGTGCACTAAATTGCGATCATTTTGATATATAAACACATTGTAAACGATAAATGCAACACAGAGAAAATATTATCACAAAATAATGCATGAATTCGTAACGCGCTTACGTAAACACATATTTTTTTCAAAAAAAAAAATTTTTTCACGCATAAATCTAAATATTGTCCTAGAGACTTCCAATATGTTTCAGGAATGAAGACAAAATGATTGAATATTACTATACTGTAAGAATATTAGCTTACAAATGCAGTTTTCGACCATATCTGACGAGCTAAAGTTGACCGAATGTCGAATTTTTTTATATATATATTTTTTATATGCAATTATTTCGGAAATAAGAAAAGCTACAACTTTCAAATATTTTTCGTTTTATTCTACATGAAATTGCGCACATTTTCATATATAAAACTCTATGAAATGCCTATATGAAACGGAGCAAATATTCCGAGAATGGGACTTACGCATTTCGGAGATTTGTGGCGGAGAATCCGCGCGCGGAGGGAAGAAAGTTTTTTTTAAAATTCACCATAAATTTAAATATTGTGCTAGAGACTTCGAATTTGTTTCACGATGAAGATAAATGACTGAATATTACTAGACTGTAAGAGTTTTGTTTTATCTTACAATTGCGTTTTTCGACCATTTCGGTAGAGTCAAATTTGACCGAACGTGGTTTTTTTTCTATTTATCGTGATTTATATGCAAATATTTCGAAAATGAGAATAGCTACAACCTTCAACTATTTATTGTTGTATTATACATGAAATTGCGCACATTTTCATATATAAAACGTTATGTAACGGCTAATTTAAAATGGTGCAAACATTACCACAATCGCCAGTATGATTTTTTCGGAAGAGTTACCGCGCGGACGTAAAGAAAATGTTATTTTTTTCATAAATTCACCATAAATCGAATATTGCGCTAGAGACTTCCAATTTGTTGCAAAATGAAGGTAAATGCTTGAATATTACTAGAATATAGGCGTTTTAGCTTACAATTGCGTTTTTCGACCATTTCGGTAGAGTCAAAATTGACCGAAGGTTGAAAATTTTGTCACTTATCATTTTTATATGAAAATATTTCAAAATTGATAAAAGCTACAACCATGGGCTTTTTTTTGGTTTTTAGTTGTATTTGTGCATGAAATTGCGCACATTTTCATATATAAAACTTTATGTAACGGCTAATTTAAAATGGTGCAAACATTACCACAATCGCATGTATGATTTTTTCGGAAGAAGTTACCGCGCGGACGTAAGGAAACAGTTTTTCATAAATTCGCCATAAATCGAAATATTGTGCTTGAGACTTCCAATTAGTTGCAAAATTAAGATAAATGATTGAATATTACTAAAATATAAGAGTTTTAGCTACAATTGCGTTTTTCGACCATTTCGGTAGAGTCAAAGTTGACCGAAGGTTGAAATTTTGGCACTTATCGTTATTTATATGAAAATATCTTAAAACTGATAAAAGCTACAATCATGAGTATTTTTTTGTTGTATTCTACATACAAATGCGCACATTTTCATATATAATACTCTATGTAACGGCTAATTTAAAATGGTACAAAAATTATGTCAAAGTGACGAAATAATTTCAGATGTGTCCATAGATCTTTTTAGTGCGGCAAGAAAGAAATTCGCGCTTGCGCGCCTGCGTAACGATTGTAAAACAAAAACACACCTTGATCCGTGAACTCCCAGCATCCCCCAAGGCGCGTGATTCAAGAGTTTTCGGCTGGTAGGCCTAAAAGTATTTTTCCGCGAATTTTTAAAAAAACTTTTGTATGTCGACGTAAAATACGTCCAGTCGGCACCCGAGAGACAAAAAATGTCGACGTAAAATACGTCCAGTCGGCGTTTAAGGGTTAACAAGTTTCTTACTTTTAAAAGAGGTGGAAATAGAAATAGGTAGGTTAAGTTACTTATATCAAATGATAAGAACGTCTGGCGACCCCAAACCTCCGCCAAGGCCGAACAGCAGTTTCTCTTCTCCGTCATCTCCCAAAGGCCTTCTCCCGAAAATCACACTCCAGTGTCTCCAAAAATCTCATGATTTGTTGTTGGTTATGGGACTCCTCACCCTCTGGGATATTTTCCTTAAAAGTCCAGAAGTAAATCTTCTTGTAATCCTTACCACAAGGGAAAAATCAAATTAAGCCTAAAACAATGACCTCCCAGGTGGCAATATTGAACCTTCAAAAAAGAAAACTTAATCCTTTTGTTATTAAGATTCAAACGACACAAAGCTCTGCAGACAGAATAAGTTTTTTATATATACAATTTTCAGTACTTTATGTTTTTCAGTACTTTATGTTTTTCAGTGCATTATATTTTTCAGTATATTATATTTTTCAGTACTTTATAGTTTTCAGTACTTTATATCTTTCAATACTTTATATTTTTCAGTATATATTTTTCAGTACTTTATATTTTTCAGTACTTTATATTTTTCAGTACTATGTTTTTCAGTACTTTCAGCATAGATTGGTTACTCAGGAATAATCCCGGTCTCACTTTGTACAGCTCAAGGATAGAAAAGAAAGTGCTACTTTTTTGGAATGGGTCTTCATTGAAATTCAGGACAACCGCCGGCTTAGTTCTGGTATTATACGTGTAAACCCTTTTGGGAAAAACCTGCATGCAAATTAGGCTTTGAGAACTACAGACTCTCTCTCTCTCTCTCTCTCATGATTTTCTATTGATATATATATATATATATATATAGATATATATATATATATATATATATATATATATATATATTATATATATATATGTATATATATATATATGTATGTATATATATATACATACATATATATATGCATATTTATATACGTATACATACATATATATATGCATATATATATACATATATATATGAATATATATATTACGCCTAGGGTTATAATTAATTATATATTGCCAATATGTTCGCTGTGACCTATTGGAATGTGGAGAAGCAACGACCTGAGAAAAGCTGATCAATGGTTTCTGTGGGTGGCGCGATATGAAAACTGCATAGAAAGATGAGTCAATGTACTCAGTTCATGAGGTTTTTTCAAAGTGCCTTTGGGAAACTAGTTGCAGCCAGTAATGTGAGGCGTTGTTGAAATGTGCATTCGTATGTGCGTGTGCACCTCTTCTGTTAATAATGTATGATACCCAAGTCTATGGGGGATTTGGCACAGAGGCGTCTTTGAGAGAAAGACAGGATGCCATGGAAGCTCAGCGAAAGTCTCTTTATAATATAGTGCTTGAAATAGTCCGGCTGCTTGGGTGAGTCTTATACTGTTTTAGCCAAAGAGTGGCTTGTTACCTATTTAACATTTTATGGGAATATTCAATCTTTGACTTTGTTGTTAAACTTATGTGTGTACTTACAAGTGGTTTCTTATGTCATTGAAACAGACGGTTCTAGCGGAACTATGTGGGGACCGAGGGAGACATTTGGTGTGACCATTACAGCTTAGACATTTTATTGGGGTTTTAATTGAATTAAGTTAGTCTGTGAGACCTAATTGATTTACTGTTTTTTCATTGTTAATAAATGTATTTTTATAATGCAACTCTCTCATTTTGATTACCTGTTAGAGAGAGAGAGAGAGAGAGAGAGAGAGAGGTATCGCTTGGAGAGAGAGAGAGAGAGAAAGGAAAGTCGCGAGCCGCTGGTTGCTTAGAGAGAGAGAGAGATTGTGTTGTTTAGCCTGACGCTCGAGTTACACGTTTAGTACCAAGTGAATAATGAGGATCAGATCATCCATTACATTATATATATATATATAATATATATCACATATATATAATATATATATATATATTATATTATATATCTATATTATATAGTATACATATATCTATATATATATATATATATATATATATATATATGTATATACATATATATATATATATATATATAAGGCATTGCAGTGACAAGTGTACCCAAAAAGTTTAAAGAAATCGAGAAGTTATAAGTTTTTTTTTCTCAAGACACTTGTAGCTACCTAGCTTAAAGATGGATCTGTTTATAAGTCTTAACAGCATTCCCTTCCCAGCAACACCTATAAACCACCTCAGTGGCGTGGTTGGTATGCTCTTGGCCTGCCACCTCGGTGGCTGCGAGTTCGATTCTCGGCCATTCCATTGAGGTGTGAGAGATGCATATTTCTGGTGATAGAAGTTCACTCTCGACGTGGTTCGGAAGTCACGTAAAGCCGTTGGTCAATAACCACTGGTTCCATGCAACGTAAAAACACCACACAAACAAACAAACAAACAAACAAGCAACACCTGTAAATGACAGTGAAAAATCCGCTGGTTGTAATATGGCTGAGGGAAAGACGATACAGAGGAGACATCTGTAAACATTAGCCCCCCTCTGAGGTCTCCGCAGATGTCTGTGAAGTCCTTAAAGGGCCTTTTAGAGGAATTGGTTTTCAGGGAATTTTCTCTTTACCTTTGCAAGTCTCTATACACACAAATACTTTTGGATTTCTTTTTTTTAAGCCTCTTTTGTCAGCTACTTGCCGCTGACATGTGTCTTTTAGGTCTGTTGCGAGTTTCCAGGAATTCTCTTAAGAATGTGCAGTTCTTCCTTTTTTTCTCTATCTCAACTTTAGCCAAGGTTATTACTACTATTATTATTTATTATTATTATTATTTGGTCTATCACATTCCTCCGATTCGGCTGGGTGGTACTTTTATAGTGGGGGGGGTTCCGGGTTGCATCCTGCCTCATTAGTAATCCATCACTTTTCTCACTATGTGCGCTGTTTTTTCTTTTTTTTTTCTTTTGCATATTTCCTCATGCTAGCCATAATCACATAATCCGTTCTACCTTAGAATACTATAGAGATAACGCTGATATATTCCCCTTGTAGTTTGATTTTATACTTACATTTTTAAATATTTATTCACTCAATTGTTAATTTATTTTTCATTTTTAAGTAGGCGATCTCTTCTTTCTATATCTCCCATTACCTTCTGTTACTTCTTTCTAATTCACATCATATTCTTTGGAAGCTTGAAGAATTTCAAGTCAGTGACCCCTGTGGTGGGCTTGTTCCATTTGAATAGGGTTATCTTCTGAATAATAATAATAATCATTTCTTCTTATTATAAAGTATGATGCTATTTTCATCACTGCCACAAATGGTGGTCCTTCCTTTCTTTTTGTTTACATGAAAGGTATAAGCCAATATTCCCAAGGGAAGCCATTTGGAAACAAAGAGGACATGATGGTTCTGAATGGGAACAGACCCACATAAACAAACACACACACACAGAGAGAGAGAGAGAGAGAGAGAGAGAGAGAGAGAGAGAGAGAGAGAGAGAGAGAGAGAGAAAGGGCATACAAAGAATAATCCCGTCATGTTTGTCTGCAAAAGTGGACAGTGAATTCCGTAGGAAGAATCGTGTTAGCTCTCTCTTAACGATAAGGCCTAGGCTAATATTTGAGTAGGCAAACGTAACTGGACGAATGTATATAGCTACAGCCGTGTGGTCAACAAAGAAAACATCTATTTAATTCGAGAGAGAGAGAGAGAGAGAGAGAGAGAGAGAGAGAGAGAGAGAGAGAGAGAGACGACTATTTACTCCAGGAGGCGAGTGGAGATGGGTGCGAGTAATGGATTTAAGCGAGGAGGAGGCAGTCCATTACATTATTGGTTTCCACGCTCCAGCATTTGTTTTTCAATTTAGTGCGGTGCCACGAGTCTGGGAATAACACACACAGGCTTCGCTTGAGGGATGCCCCACAGTATCGTCGTTCTGTATAGATGGATTCGTACTAATTCCACCAAGGACAATATATTGTATGGTTAACTCAAGGCCTAACTTTGCATTGTTGCTTGTGAGAGCAATATTACCTGAAAATTAGTCGACAGATTTTTGCGTCGTTCTTTATAGATGGATTCGTACTAATTCCACCAAGGACAATAGGTTGTATGGTTAACTTTGTATTGTTGCCTGCGATAGCAAAGTTACTTGAAAACTAATAGACAGATTTTGCGTCGTCCTGTATCATAAAGCGTCAATCACTGGAGTGGCAATTTCCCTGCCGAGTGTATGACTTCGGGCGGCCATATTGTAAGGTCTCGGTCCAGCTCATAGTGCCACATTTTATCACTACACTTGTTATTTTTACTATTATCATTTTCATCTTTTACTAATATTATTAGCTTATTATTATTATTACTATTAATATTTTTATTTTTACTATTATCATTATTAGTGTTTCTGATAATATTATTGTTACTATTATTATATTATTATACTGGTTCCAATTTCACAGAGAAAAATTATCTTAAAAAACAAGTTGCCCTAAGCACTCCAACCATTGTGGTTAAGGCCTAAGCATCTGCTCTTGGATCTATTCAGTGTCAAGCATAAATGGTTCCTGTAAATTACACAACTTTCTTTGCATATAGTCACTAAGCACTAACTAAACAGTAATGTACAATCACTAAAATCTAACATTCACATTGCATTTATACTCAATAACACTAAACACTCACTGAATACACAACACTCACTAGGCACTCACTATACACTAAACGCCCATTAAACATTAATAAAACGCTAAACTTACTAAATACTCACTATACCTCAACAGTCAGTAAACATTCACTAAACACTCACTTAATCCTAAACATTAGTTAAACACTAACCACTCACTAAGCTCACTATACACTAAACATTCACTAAGTACTACTCACTATACACTAAACACTCACTAAGCACTCACTATACACTAAACACTCACTAAACTGTAAACGCTCGTTATTTGTTTCTGTGATACTGGTGGTGTGTATTATTCCCATTATTTCATTGACCTCACTTGTTTTCTCCCTTAATTTCTTGGTGTTGTAGGCTTTCATGGAGGGGATCTTTGTTCTCTCTGTATCTGGCTCCATCCATTGTCTAATCTTTTCTACCCATTCTGTCCTCTCAGTTGCTTCGTCGGCGTTTCTTCGTGTGTCGTTGCCCCCCAGATGCTGAAGCCTTGCCGAGGATGGGCGGCTTAGGGTTCAGCAGCTGGGCCCTGATGCCTGGTGGGGACTGCTATCTGCTGGGCCTTGGTGCCCAGCTGTTGATCCAACTGAATAAGTCAGCCCTTTTCCTTCTACTAAAAACTTTTCATCTTTCTGCCTTCCTCCCCCTATAAGGTATGGATTCTATGATGATGACTATTGGCTTGGTTTTGGACATGATTTAGTCTAAATCTTGGGATTTGAAGGAGGGTGAGGATGGACGGCATGCCACCTCACCCATAGAACTCTAGATCCTGACGTGGTCGAGCGAGGGGAAAGTTTAATGTCAAACCTTATCCTCAGTGCCGGGTCTGATCTCGACAGACATCATGACACCTTAGCACTGGAGATAGGGGGAATATCCAGTAATTACCCCTAGGACAACCCTAATTAAAGGGATGACCCGTCCTCTAAGTGTGACTCCATGGTGGGTATGGGGAATATCTGGATGAATTCACTTTTTACGTTATATGGCAGCCACCCCTATCTCTGCTGATGACCCTATGCTTTTGTCAAAGGACTTGCCCACGGAACCCGAACTTCAATCAATCATGGTCAGTCCCCATGATCAATGTAGTACCCCTGGGCCGAATGACAGACGAATACAGTTAACGACCCAAAGCAATGCGAGTAGATATACGGCCAGGAAATCTCAACAAAAAGCATCTGGCTCCAGTATTGCCACACTGGAACCATTTGCCATGAAGAGAAATAAAAAGTATGAAATAGCTCTTGGGGTCTTTGTACCCAATTCTTATAATAAATACCTGAATTTAAAGCTTGAAGGTGACAATATAGATATTTTTCAAGTAAACAGAGAAATAGTGAAATGTTGTGGCAGACAACCCAAAATAACACCTCAAAATGGAAATATGCTTCTAGTAGAAAGCATCTCCCCAGAGGAAAGCATTAAGTTGATGGGATTGTCAGACCTTGCAGGAGTTACGGTTGAGTGCACTCCCCACTCCAGCCTGAACTCCACCAAGGGCTTGATTTATGCCCCTCAGTTGATGGCTTTCTCTAAGGAGAAACTTTTAACAGAATTAAAAGACCAGGGTGTAATAAAGGTGGACAGGATGATGAAGAAGGTTGATGATAACAGAATACCTCAGCCTACCTTAATATTAACTTTTAATACTTTAAGACTTCCAGAATGTGTGTCTGCAGCCTGGTATAGGTTTAAGATAAAACAGTACATCCCAAGACCCAGAAGGTGTTTCCATCGCCAGCATTTTGGACACACCCTACAATCGTGTAGATCCAAATTGCAACAAAATCCTGTAGTCTGTGTCAACTGTGGAGAAGATGAGCATGGTATGTGCGACAGGGAACCTAAATGTGTTCACTGTGGTGAGGGACATGCATCATCATCTCAGCAGTGTGATGTATATTTACTCGAAAAAGAAATCCAAGCAATCCGAGTAATAGAAAGAACAACATTTAAGGAAGCACGAGAGAGAGCCAAAGCAAAGACTGTAAGACCTGGCCTAAGTTTTGCTTCTGTAGTAGCAAAAATAAGAAACCAAAAGAAAGAGACAAATAAAAACAACCAAGGTAAGAGCACAAAAGGGAAATCAAATAAAGAATCATTAAAAAGACAGCTAACTGAATCATCTGAGTCAACTGATGATTAGAATGTAAAGACAAGGTTCACTAGAACCAACAAGAAAGACACATGTATGGAACTGAATAAAATTGAAGTGTCAGTAGAGACACACCCTCCACCATCTGCCTCTTTGGAGGCAAGGCCAGTGGTTCCTGGTCTGGTGCCAGCTTCTGTTGGTGCCAATTACTCTTTGGAGGACAAACCAGCAGATGCTGGTCCCCTGGTGCCAGTCCTCGCTGGTACTTCTGCCTCATTAGAGGCAGAGCTGGCTACTGCCAGCAGTACAAAGACGCTTGAGGTGGTCTCTTTAGAGAACACCTCTGCTCTCTCCGTCTCGATTGAAATGGAGAGCAATGAAACTAAAAAACCCTTCAGTGTCAAAGACATTGAAGGAAAAGATGTTGGCTCTACGAAGGCGATAACTCCTCCCAAGAAGCCAACAAAACTTTCCATTAAAATGCCTCCCCCTAGTAGAAAAAAGAAATCTCCCAGTCTTGTAAAAAGGAACCACAATGTTGGTCCTAAACATGAATAAATTCACTTCCATTATTCAGTGGAACTGTCAGGGACTGCGAGCGAAGTATGAGGAAGTGAAGCTTTTGATCTATAAGCACTCTCCTGTTGGGGTATGTTTGCAGGAGACTATGCTAGGTGAATATACCCCTTGTCCTAGGGAATATGTTCACTATAGAACTAAATTTGATCTAGAAGTGGGAAATCATGGTGGATCCCTCATCTACATCCGTCGAGACACTCCACACTACGAAGTGAAACTAAATACTCCACTTCAAGCTGTGGCTGTTAGAATTAATTTAAGAAGGAAATATACTTTATGTTCCTTTTACATTCCACCCAATAGCCATGTCTCCCAAGAGAACTTAGTATTCTTAATGCAGCAACTACCAGAGCCATTTCTTCTACTTGGTGACTTCAATAGTAGACATCCATTGTGGGGAGATGTAACATCAAATCAAAAAGGGAATATGATGGCATCTTTAATAGAAAATGAAGATATAGGTCTTCTTAATACTGGAGAATGTACCCATTACCACATTCAGACAGGCACTGTCTCCTGCATCGACCTTTCAATATGTAGCTCCAACTGCAGTGTTGACTTTAGTTGGAGAACAAGTGATGACTGGCATACCAGTGACCATTCTCCAATTGTGATCGACACCAATGATGGCCCACCTATCCCGAGATCACCACGATGGTGCTACGAAAAAGCAAATTGGAGAAAATTCAAAGACTTGAGTGAGTTGGAGGGGGATGCAAAAGATCTCCCAAGTGTAGATGATGCCATTGATCTACTCAATGGAACATTACATACTGCAGGTCTACACTCAATTCTTCTAACTAAAGGACTATTCAGGAGACAGCCAGTACCATGGTGGCCAGAAGACCTAAAGTTGTTACACCGAGCTACAAGGTCATCATTGACCAGGTGCCGTAGACATCGCACTTTGGATAATGTCATAATTTACAAACAGTGTAGGGCACGATTTCGAAAAGCTATGAAAGCTGCCAGAAGACAAGCATGGGCCGGATATGTATCCTCTATTAACAGAAGAACACCAGTCTGTAGCATTTGGAAGAAAATAAGAAAAATTCAGGGAAAATTTACACCCAATCCTCCTCCAGTACTTAAAGTGAATAATAATCATGTCACTGATGCCACAGAAGTTAGTAATACATTTTCAGAACACTTTGCTCGAGTCTCTGAAGAAATCGGATAGTTCCCCAGGACATAATTTCAGAATGATGGAAGAACAACAGGTACTTGACTTTTCAGCAAAGAAAGCTGAATCATATAATATGCCTTTTTCTGAAAGGGAATTTGACTCTGCTTTATCTAGGAGCAAGAACACTGCCCCTGGTCCAGATGAGATTCCTTATGAAATGTTTAAACACATTTCAAGGAACACAAAACTTTTTATAATAAGTATTATCAATAGAATATGGGATGAAAGCAGCTACCCTACCATATGGGAATAAGCTACCATGTTACCATTCCTTAAGCCTGGAAAAGATTCTCTCTGTGCAGCAAGTTACTGCCCCATTGCTTTAACTTGCTGTTTGTGTAAATTGATGGAAAAAATGGTAAATGTAAGACTGATGTGGTATCTAGAGCACAACAATATTCTAACACCTTCTCAGTGTGGTTATCGAAAAATGCACTCCACCCTGGACATCTTACTGAAACTTGAAACCTCTGTCTGTGAAGCCTTTGCCTCCAAGCAACATCATGTGACAGTGTTTTTTTATATAGAAAAGGCATATAACACTGCTTGGAGACATGGGGTTCTGAAGACTATGCATAATAGTGGTCTACGAGGCAAATTACCCTTATTTGCGAAATCTTTTTTACATCGTAGGTATTTTAAAGTTAAAGTTGGCAGTACTTTATCAGAGAAAAGGTGCCAAGAAGAAGGTGTTCCCCAGGGCAGTGTTCTCAGTATAGAGGGAGCATTGTTTCATTTTGTTGGGTTCCTACCCATGTGAACGTATCGGGAAACGAAGAGGCATACAATCTAGCCAAATCAGCAGTGCAAACTTTGATATCAAGAAAATGCCCTGTTAAATATCATGATACATTCTATGATATATGGAAATCCATCCAGCATTTATGGGTACTTCAGTGGGACAGAGTAGGCGCCAATAAAATGAAAGAAATTACTAGTCAGACACACCCTTGGAAATATGACCTAATACCAAGGAAGTGGGAGGTTGTATTGTGTAGATTACGTATTGGCCATACGCGTTTAACTCACGGCTATCTGATGGATGGGGAGTATGAGCCCTTCTGTGACGATTGCTTAGTTCCTCTGACTGTTAGGCATTTGCTGGTTGAGTGTCCCAGTCTAGTGGAACTTAGGAATCGTTTTTTAGCTTATAGTAGTGAAGCAGGTGGCAATTATAGCATGGCAAAACTGTTGGGAGAAAGCATATGTATTAATAACATTATCTCTTTTATTAAAGAAGCTGGTCTTCTCAAATATATCTGACAGCTGTGTTGTCTTAGTATATACATTTTTTTATAGTTTTACTGTTATATGATCAATCACAATTCTTTTTATCGGAATATTATTTTTATTTTTATCAGAAATTTATTTTATTTTTAAATCAAATTTATATATCTCTCATAAAAATAAAGTTATTTTAAATTTTGTATAATATATTATAAAAGTTAAAAGATCATATTTAGTATTCGGCGTCGGTGACCCTGGTAGTTGTGACGTCAGATAACTCACGATCAATCAATTAATCGTGTGTCGTTGTTTGATACCTCATCATCTCTGTCGTCTTCTGTGGCATTGTCTCTCAGTTCGTCTTCTTGTAATTCGTTGCCGTGTGTCATTTCTTTTTCCAGTTCTTCTCTGTTTGGGGGGTGTTATTCCTCTCATTCCAGATGTTGACCAACCTTCTTCTATATCCTCTCCCCGACGGGTTGCTTCTGATGTAGCATCTTCATATTTCCTTATTTTCTTCTCTTGTCCATTTCTTCCTCTGGTTGCTGGTTACTGTCGTTGTGGTGGTCAGTTGCTGGATGACGACCTCCAAGTACCTGACCGTCTCCCCCTTCAATTGGGCTGAATACCTGGCTGCCGGACGAAGCTCCTCTGTTGCCAGAGGTTCCATTTCTTTCCATCATTGCTATTTAACCCATAGCTGGACCCTACCCCATCAGGAATAGGTACTCATTTACAGCTGAGTAGACCGAGGAATCAACGCCGAGGAGAGCGGTCACCCATCCAACGACTGACCAGCCCCAATGTTGCTTAACCAGTCCGTTGACGACCTAACCCACTCTGCCACGGCGCCACTTATTATTATTATTGTTGTTGTTGCTGTTGTTGTTATTGTTGTTAAAGAGGATGATGATGATTATTATTATTATTGTTAAAGAGAATGGCAAATTAAGCGAGTTGATTTTATATGTTGTTTTTTATATTTTTTCTTATAAGAAAAATAAAAAAGGAATATACGTATAAAATCAACTCGCTTAATTCTGCCATTCTCTTTAACCGTATTTGCCTAAAAGAGGGTATTTTACAAAAATATTATTATTATTATTATTATTATTATTATTATTATTATTATTATTATTATTATTATTATTATTGAAATACCAACATTAGAGGTAAAAAAAAAATCACCAAAAACAGTATTAACGACTATACTAGTAATATCATCTGGCAGCGATAACAAAAAGAAAAGTAGATAAAATTTTAAAAAAATGATAATTCGAGTCTTCAGAAACATCTCAGTGCGAGTAATGAACACCCAGTATGAAAGCAGAATGAATTAAACACTGCTCCCGCCACCTTTTCACTCCCACAGCGTCGCTAATGACCGTCTCAGGATAACATCGAAAACTCCTTAATGAGCTGTTTCAATTTTCCTAATGCAATGGGTTTCGTTAAAGGCGCTAATCAAATGTGCTCTCTCTCTCTCTCTCTCTCTCTCTCTCTCTTCTTCTTCTTCTTCTTCTTCTTCTGGAGCGCTGTCGTCGTCGAGAGCATAGAAAGTGGAAGTACAAACATGACATGGAAGAAATAGTGGAAACATTAGGACAGCAGATGAAATGCCATATATCTTTAAGGGAACACATGCATGGAGTGTATGATCTAACAGAGACAGAGATTGGCCCATGGAAGAAATCAACATAACAGAAGAAGATGTAAAAAATCAACTTGAGAAAATGAAGGCAAATAAAGCACCAGGGCCAGGTGGAATGAAGCCAGCTCTGTTCAAACTACTCTTACAAAGTAACAACCTTCAAAAAGAATTGGCAGAATGTTTAAACAGCATACTGAAGGGCAGGAAAACGCAGAGAAGCTTGCCTCAGTCAAAAACAACACTTACGCCCAAAAAACATAATCCCACAGTCAAAGATCTAAGGGCAATCGCTCAAACAAATGCATCATATAAAGTTTTCGTGGGGATCCTAAAAACCAAAACAGAAAAACATATTAGAAATATTGGAAAAATGAATGAACTGCAATCAAGCTTTAGCGCACAAAGGAGAGGAATCGATAATTTATATATCTTACAATACTGCATGCAATAAACGTACAGAAGAAAGGACCCATTATTTGTTGTATCAATAGACTTCCAAAAGGCATTTGACTCAGTTAATAGAAAAAGGTCATGGAGGTCATGATGAAATATAGGCTGCATGCAGAAGTAATAAATGCAGTTGCAAAGATATATACAAATGATGTAACAAGCCTATGCCTTAACAATATAGAACAAAAAGAGCTAAATGTAACCAATGGAATAAGACAGGGATGCAATAGCTCAGCCATATTCTTTCTACTAATAACGTACCTGATAATAGAAAAATGAGAAAATACAACAGAAGGTTTTAGAAATAAAGTAATAAGGATAGTGGTACTATTATATGCAGACGACGGATTAATACTAGGATACACACTAGAAGAAATAACAAAATCAATAAAAACCCTTATGGAAATCGCAAGTGAATGTGGCCTAAACATAAACATGGACAAGAGTAATAAACTAATATACAACGACTGGTACAGTATCGATGATGTGGAGAATATGGAGCACACAGAAGGAATAAAAATAGTTAAGTATATTAAATACCCAGGAGTGACAATCAACAACATGGAAGACTGCTTCAGAGAACAGATAAAAAGGACTCAAATTAAAGCAAAGCAGATGGCAAATATGGCTAATGCAGTCATCAATAAAAGCTGTAGCAGAGTAAAAATAGGAAAATTGTACTGGAAAGGACTAGCGATGCCATCATTCATGTATGCCATGGAAGTCATGAAACTTGATAAGAAAACTATAAATGAATTTCAGAAGATAGACAATCAAGTATATAGAGCAATTTTGAAAGCGCCAAGTTACACAGTAAGTTGTGCGTTAAGATCTGAAATAGGGACCTCTTCCTGCCACTCAAGAGACACCAAGAATAAACTATTCTTCCTGAAACATACACTGAAGAGTGGTGGAAATAGGCTCTTATATGAGATAACCATGGATCAGTATGAAAACAAACAAACAAACAAAAACCTTGATAATGCAAGTAAAAGAGTATATGAAAGAACTAAACATAAACTTAAGTAAAATTGAAGCAGTTAAAGACAAACAGTAGAGAGAAATAATAAACAATTTAGGACAGAAGAGCATGGCAGAAAGATATGAATGAAAAGTCAACGTTAAGAATCTACAGAAAATATAAAGAAAACATAAGAGAAGAAATCTGGTATGACACTAGGATTAAATGATAGAAATAGGATAAAAGGAGAAGATACAAAATATTTATGCTGTGAGGAACAAATTGAAAATTTAGTACATTTCTTACTTTACTGTCCAGCATACAATGAGATTAGAAATAGATATAGCTTTATGCAGCAACTATATCAAGAAAATAAAGAGGAATTAGTAGCAAATATACTCTTATTGGTAGTTCTACTGAAGGAGGAAGCGGAGAATATGAAAGATTTTATAAAAGAAATGTGGAATTTCAGAGAGAAGAAACTCAAACAAACACAAACAAAGGAGGAAGAAAAGAAGCAAAGGAGCCGTTTCAAAGGCATATCCCACCTACTACTACTACTACTACTACTACTACTACTACTACTACTACTACTACTACTACTACTACTACTATAACGGTTCTCAGGTGGATGGAATATATATATATATATATATTATATATATATATATATATATATATATATATATATATATATATATATATATATATAACTGAATCACGAAAGTTAGGAACGTGATAAATCCATAAATAAAGATATATGCCATGAAGGAAAATAAACAACGGAGTATCCACGAGACCTTTCGACGTTCAGACGTCCTTTACTAATCAGATGAACTGACATACATGAGGAAAAAGACAAAACAAGAAGATTCGTATAACTGACAGACAGGGATTATAAAGAGAGTAGGTCCTTGAATCCGACACACTTGAAGATGAGCAACCTTCCCAAACAAGCATAAACAATGGGTGCAATTAAAAGTTTAAGACAATCTTCTCAGATACAAGGACAAGACAATTAAAGGATTATAGGTGACAACTATTCAGAACTTGGTAAACAAAAACCATATTCACAATACATATTCACAATACATGTTAGACATACATTACAGCATTGTAATGTATGTCTAACATGTATTGTGAATATGGGGCCGTACTATTTTTCATTACCAAAGAGGCCGTAAGGTTTGGTTTGCAGTAAATCCTTGCTGTTATTTTGTTATATGGCGCTAGGGGGGTGGTTCCTCTTTGCAGTATACCAAGGATGGCTTTCCTTTCATCTTCGTGGTGTTTGTTGTATGGTATCTGATGGTATATCACTATTTCTTTGTCTTTGTCTTGTGTGTTGTTCCTCGGGGTCGGATTATGGAAAGCCTCTAATCTCTTTTTGACAACTTGCTGGATCATATAACAAAAAATAACAGCAAGGATTTACTGCAAACCAAACCTTACGGCCTCTTTGGTAATGAAAAATAGTACGGCCCCATCGACGGAGAAAGAGGTTAAATCTGATATAGTATACAAGTTTGTCTGTGCTGACGAGCAATGTCAGTCCCCCCAAAAATGCTATATCGGACACACAACCACAACACTCAAACGTCGCATGCAGGCCCATAGAAACCAAGGAGCCATTCATCAGCACTTTGTGGATACCCACAATAAAAAACCATCATTACAAGAACTTCTCACAAACACCAAAATAATACACAAGGAAGGCAACTACAATCGTTTATTGATATCAGAAGCAGTCAGCATCGCAATGCAACGTCCCAGCCTTAACATCCAACGTGAGGCAGACCGATCCTTGCCCTCGTGTAGGAGGCAGTCCTTCAACCGCGTGGAACAAAGCCCCCACATGCGGACAGGAGCGCACACTGACTTTCAGTGAATTAAACATATATGTAATTAATATATATTTATGTATAATGTGTATATAATAACTTACTTTCAACTTTTTATTTAATTTCTGTTGTTAACATATTTATTTATTTGTCTTATTTTATGTTTCACTATATAGTCTTTTGTAAATACTTAAAACTAGGTATCTGGCAATTGTACTACCTTTCCGTCCTCATGACGTCACAAAACGCATGTAGGCTCATATTTGTATACGGGCTGCTCTGTGAGCAAGAGCCCGTGCTGACACAAGGTCAGCTAAATCAAAAACAACAAACAACATATTTGTATCAGTACGCTTGAAAACGTCAATACCTATAGGTTGACGAAACAGCTGTCGCGTGTAAAAATACTGGAGTAAATGGAAGAAACCCCATTATGTGTCCATTAGTAACCTGAACAATGAAGTAAAGAAAATAATTAGAAAATATGAAGCAATTTCAAAAAAGCTGGTTAACAGTGAGAAAGCCATTCTATTCAATGAATGTTGTATCCGTGAAAAATTGTGCCCTAGAAGTATTAAATATATATATATATATATATATATATATATATATATAGATATTATTATATATATATATATATATATATATATATATATATATATATATATCTTACACCCTTTTATCAAAACTACACAAATTGGAAACCCTTACCAGTTGTAAATGGCGCCCTCTGTCTGCAAACCTGTCATTAGGCTATTAAGCTCACATAAATACAAAAATATACTATTTATTACCAAAAGCAGATGAACATAAAATAGAACAAAATGATTAATAAGTCATAGTGATAAAAACCTAAGTCTGCCCCACAAAGAAAACTATTAAGTTATCATTCCACTCTCCTGGCTAAGTATTCACTCCCAGACTCAAAATGTCAATCGTTTCATTGTATTAGTCAGGATAGAGAATCCCGTCTCTAATATCATGGATTTGAGCCCAGCTGTAATAAAGATACATAACATAATATTGAGTAAAGAGATACACTTCACACTTCTCTCTTTTCAAAGGCAATATTAAGTAAATAAATTCATTTCACACTTCTCTCTTTTCAAAGGCAATATTAAGTAAAAAGATACATTTCACACTTCTCTCTTTTCAAAGGCAATATTAAGCAAAAAGATACATTTCACACCTTTCTCTTTTCAAAGGCAACTGTTTCTAAGTCATATAAAATATGTGCCATACCTTTTTAAGATGGGGTTTTTCTCCCAACACCTGGCGTTTACCAAACCGACCTCTTTCCTCTCACAAAAGGAATGTGCCTCTCGCAAGTGCCTTGGTCGGTTAGACCTGTGACATCCGTACAAACGAATGTATACTCGACACACCCCAAACGGCCTTGACAACAGTACGAATAGCCTCCAGATTAAAATGCTTACGTATCAGATTCCTTCATTCAAGAAGGCTGCCTCTACAGCTCAGTCTGTCTCCAAGCAAGACATGATATTCACTAACACATCACACATTTGTAAGATATATATATATATATATAATATATATATATATATATATATATATATATATATATATATATATATATATATATATATATATATATGACTGGTACAACAAAATCCCATCTAATAAAAGGAGCCCATAAAAACACCAAATATAGAGAGAAAAGTACTATATTTCAGAGACTGCTGTCTCCCTCTTCAAGTATATGTATTAGGGCTTGTGCCTTGTATGATAAGGCGCCCTATGAGGTAATGTTAGACTAGCGATAATCTATACGCTAAGTCGGTTGGTATTGCACTTCCATCTTCAATGGAGTGTCTGGGGTTTTGTAGATCACTTACGAAGTCGGTATTATCTTTACGACGATGTGTTAAACTCATGGTTCGGTGAGGTTCTTGTAGAAAACACTAAGTATAAAAAATTATATATTCTTCTGAAGTTTTACATGGTGAAGATCAGATATGATTGTACAAGTCTTCTAATAACACGATAGCTTGATCGCTTCTGCCAATGATGATGGCTAATCCTATTCCTCTACATGATAAAGCTTAGGTAAAGAGGTACAGGTCTTCTAATGTCGATAGCTAACTCTGTTCTGCTTGTCTACCATCTCTGTTACAAGTTATGAAGGAACAGACAGTAGTTCGAACATATGAACATACATACAATGACATAGTTTCATACGAACACACAATCAAATGAGACACGCTACAGATCACGTAGGCGGTAGTTGTCTCAAGCAGGGAGCTTGGACTAATGTTTATAAACAATTGAATGACTACAGGTGACGGCATGTTATCTTAGCCTACTTTTATTGTATACGTCATCTTTAGCGTCTCTAGCCTGATCACATTCCTGCAAGCAATCTGGTTGACCTCTTTAGTTTTAGACTTTTATATATATGGACTAACATTCCATATTTTTATTATGTAAACACTTACATTAGCTCGGTCAGCTACCAAAACCAACTACTGAATATTACTCAAACTTGACTTACATTTGACTTATAGGAGTGTGATACAGACACTATGTGAATATATATATATAAGTAAATAAAAATTCATGGTGTACATGAAGTGATTCAAGTAATAAAATAGAAAACAATGATATTGGTAAATAATAGTGATCACATGATATATAATGATACAGTTTTTCACTTCATTTCATTAAGATACATATGCTACAGAAAATACTAATGTACTCTGACAATTGCATAGAATGAAGATTAACATGATAAAAATCATATTTCAACTGATAAAAATTTTCATATATGAATTGATAACATTATTAATGTTTATGCTGATTGATTCGTTGATTTTTATGCTAAATGTTATATATCTGCGGATATTGTTAAGATAAAAGGCAACTGATTGATTATAGGCTACCTCATATGTTATACATATGTATATGGATTCATATAATTATGATTAATATATGTGCACTTTAAATAGAGTCCTATTGCGTACACGCAAAGATATATTTAGATTCCGTTATTTATGATCATTTATATAAGAGATTCCTATTGCGTACACGCAAAGATATATTTCGACTCTGTTATATGATCAATTAATATATATAGGATACATGACGCGGGAGGTTATACTACTTCACTTTTAACTAGCTTTCGAACAACTTTTCGTCCATTACACAGTTCCAGACAACACCCCTTTAGCCAAATGAAACGGCCTTTTTCAATGGTTAAAACAAGGGGAAAATTTGCCTGGGCGGGTCCAACGTTCTATTTTGCGCTCATACTTATTCTCTGCATCCTAAGCTACACGATTACGTTCGCGATGAATAAAAAAAACATCCCCAGCACGAGTCCTTCGCCAGCAAAGTAGAGTTGAATATCCTTCGGGTCGTAATTGTCGGAAGTATGTCCCTTTTGTAGTCGAATTCCGACAGCCGCCGGAGCATTCCGCATTAAAACGAGATTAACGACGAGATACGGTGTCGGTCGAAGAAGTCCATGAAATTCCTTTCACATTGTAGGCGGTTGTTACTTGACTGTAGTCATCCGCAGCGACGAACGATTTTTTGAAGTTGCGATGTGAAACTCTCGTACTGCAGGATACTGTAACCAGGTTCCATTAATCAGCCTGCAAGTGAAATTATACTTGTCACAAGGGCAAAGTAAATTCAGACAACATCCAAATACAGGGGAGGGGGGAGAGCCATTTAGATCAGACTTAACCCACATGAATTCGCTGATATTTTGGAATTCAAAAGAGTCAGCTGTACAAACTTTTTTATCCATGGCATTAACAATGAGTGAACCTATCCAGGTCTATGATGACTGTAAAAATATCCATAATTATAAAAAATAAACAGATATTCAATACGAATCCCAAAGAAAATTCGATATTACTGGTAGTAAGTTACTAGACAAAGAAGTGTGAAACGGAGCTATTTGTACGATTGCCAGGCAACATAAGAGTCAAAGAGAAGATTAATCATGATTCTATGTGCCCTAACAAAAGTTTCATATTCAATTTTCTCGTGCGCATCCTCTGAGGTTAACTTTTAAAACATTATTAATAGGTAGGAGATGCAACGAAAAACCCACTATGTAACTAATTTCTATATAAACTTTGGGTTTTTCAAGAAAATGTGACATTTTCCCATGAATGTTTTACTTGAATTGTAATAGGCTAATGTTGCAAGTAAATATTTCATATATACATATCTTGATACTTCTAAATGTCTATGAGGTTCAGAAAAAAAAAATTAATTCATTTTGTTGTTATAGAAATTCTATTTGCTTATATTGTTCATTAATTTTAAAATGATTACAAGTCCTTAACTAATTGCATTACACACACGGATAAGAATATGTTATGTGGCCTGTCATGTGACCTATGAACCACATGTGAAGTTCATGAACTAAGCATTCCTTTCTCCAGTCAATCTGCTTTTTCTTCGTAGGACGTTGTAGAGTTCTTCTGGTACGCTGGCCACCAATATTAGGGCTTGTGCCTTGTATGATAAGGCGCCCTATGAGGTAATGTTCGACTAGCGATAATCTATACGCTAAGTCGGTTGGTATTGCACTTCCATCTTCAATGGAGTGTCTGGGGTTTTGTAGATCACTTACGAAGTCGGTATTATCTTTACGACGATGTGTTAAACTCATGGTTCGGTGAGGTTCTTGTAGAAAACACTAAGTATAAAAAATTATATATTCTTCTGAAGTTTTACATGGTGAAGATCAGATATGATTGTACAAGTCTTCTAATAACGATAGCTTGATCGCTTCTGCCAATGATGATGGCTAATCCTATTCCTCTACATGATAAAGCTTAGGTAAAGAGGTACAGGTCTTCTAATGTCGATAGCTAACTCTGTTCTGCTTGTCTACCATCTCTGTTACAAGTTATGAAGGAACAGACAGTAGTTCGAACATATGAACATACATACAATGACATAGTTTCATACGAACACACAATCAAATGAGACACGCTACAGATCACGTAGGCGGTAGTTGTCTCAAGCAGGGAGCTTGGACTAATGTTTATAAACAATTGAATGACTACAGGTGACGGCATGTTATCTTAGCCTACTTTTTATTTGTATACGTCATCTTTAGCGTCTCTAGTCTGATCACATTCTGCAAGCAATCTGGTTGACCTCTTTAGTTTTAGACTTTTATATATATGGACTAACATTCCATATTTTTATTATGTAAACACTTACATATGAATGAGAAAAGTGTACAGAAAAGGTGGTATTTATACCAAGAGATCCATCCACAGGTACGCCAACGCTTCTTAAGCGTTTCTTGAATGAAAATCTTGTCGATCACATCTGAATCCCATGCTCCTTTTGAGATGTCCATTACCTGCCTCTCTTTTATTAAGGCCGATTCCAACATTTGACCCTTGTACCGGCAGTTGCTGCTATAAATTATATGTGACAAATTCCAGTTTATTCTATGGTTATGTTCATTTATATGGTTGAAAATAGCCGAGTTCTGTTTTCCATCCCTAACTGACCGTTTGTGTTGTATTAATCTCTGGGGAAGTGATTTTCCTGTAAATCTGATGTAAGATTGGTCACAGTCCTGGCATGGGATTTGGTAAACCCCAGTGTCCTTGGGGGATGACTTTTGTTGGACGTTAATCAGGGATTTGGCTAAGGTGTTTATTGTTGGGTGTATCTCCGGTCTTGTCTCGAGGGGGTCGGTAGAAAATTACGTTTGCTTTGTCCTCAATTTTAAGGGAATTCGCTCCTATTAGGGAGCTTCAGTCTATTTCCGCTTTCAGCAAGCCATTTGGTGTGAAAATGCTACGTACCTATCCTTGTACTTAAAATAGATGCTTGTTCATATGGAAACAACGGAAATCTATTCAAACACAACCAACGAGCCACTTTTATGCTAGAATTCCATTGTTGCAACTGAAAAGAATAGGTACTACCTCATATATTAAAGTCCATCGTGTATAAAAAGTAAATATCACATTTCATCTTAATAACACTAGAAATTGGCAATGTGATATCACTAATATAACAACATTCATCTCGGCATCGCTGGAAGGTATTTGAAGCACGATTAATCTTGTTGAAAGTAACCTAGCAATCAGACGAGAATCACTACTGATTTATAACAGCTCTACTAAAAGCTTTTGTCGTAGATTCTTCCATCTGTACGAGGAGCTAATGCTGGATACGTAAGTAGGAGCATAAATATATTAAATTGTACTGTATTCTTGTCCCACTGACATAAAAAGAGCTTAAAAGCAAGTATATAGTGCCATTGAAAAAGTATTTGGGAGCTGGCAACCTCGAAGGAGGCATACCCATAGATAGGTAGTACATATTATGTTGCATTCTTCATATATAGACATGAAAAGAGCATGAAAAGCAAGTGTACCACCACTGTAAAGTACTACATTCTTCTTATATAGACGCAAATGATTTAAAGAGCACGAAAAGCAAGTTCCTGGTTCCTGGTTCCTGGTTCCTAGGCGCTCACTCCACAAACACAGTTGCGGGCACACTACACTATGAGGTGCAAAGCTTTATTTACTTTTACCCAAACTCCCTTTCATTTCTTCTTTATAAGTGAGGCAGAGCCGTGTTACTTAGCTTTGACATCCATCGCTTTTCAGGTTAAGAACATTCTTAATTTTAAGGGCTATCCTTATATATTCTCCCAGTTTTCTGTTAGGGGATAACAGTGTCCCTAAATTTATATCCTTATCTGCTTTTTGTAATAATTTACACGTGAATAAATGTTCAGTAGTGTCTTCCTCCACTCTACATATTTCACAGACCTCGTCATTAAATTACCCCGGAAGTGTTAGCCTTAAGTTCAACATATTCAGTCTGGCTTTCATAATGATACAGGCATCCTTTGTTTCCAGTTCCCTTATGTACTTGTTTTCCTCGAAGTCGTCTATGAATCTAAGCTTCTTCATTTCTTTTCTCTTTTCTCTCAAAGTCACTTGGATATCTTGATTAATTTTTTTCTTTATTTCCTTTTTCAGTGCTGCTTTGGGATATTCTCTTAGTCCCATAATTTCTTATATCATATTTGGTGCATATGTTCACCACACTTTTTGTCCAACAAGTGCATTGCTACTGTAATACTCTTCTTCTTCTTCTTCTTCCCAGCTGGTTCCCATTTTTATATGGGGTCGCCGTTTCGGATGAGCCGTTTCCATCTATTTCTATCCTGTTTGCTACTGTAATACTATAATACAGAATCTGAATGAATGTGATGATGAGAATCACTAAACGACTTTCACTTTTAAAGACGTATTCCAACCTGGAACCTCGAAGGCCCGTAACTTAAGTGAAGGGTGTTTGTTTACAAGCAGAGAAGTCTGCGATTTATTAACTGGAACTTGAGAAAGACTATGAAATTAACGCGCTTCCGTGACTGATGTTTCCACCGAAACGGCCGGCAGTGGTTATTTTAGACATTGTGAGTTACAAACACTTGAACTTTAAGTTAATTCTTTATTTCAGGTAGATTTGTCAACATTTCTTACGGCATTTTAAAAATGTTTCTTTTCAGGTTTAAAAAGTGTTTCTTTTCAAGTTAGCTAGGCTATTTATTGGTATTTCTACAGAAGCAGTCCGCACGGACGGCAAGTAACGTAACCGCGGATACGACATCCACTAGGGATTGGGGGCCGTCCAGTGTATTTCGCCGTGTTTAGGTAGTACTGGCCCCTGGGGGGTTATAATTACAGCCCTCCGAATAAATACTATTACTTAAAATTCTTGTTCAAAAGGTAAAACTGCATAGAAAAACCTCAACTGCCATAGTCTAGGCCGCCGTGGATAAGTACCCTAGACCTACCCATTCTTACGATAGGGGAAACAACCGACTGGACTAACGGATCCAGTTTCCACCCTCTGAAAAACTACTTTTAACACTTGTCACCGGAGATCAGGGCTGCCGAAGTGTGGAAATGACGTCACTAATACGGCTTATCTTGTCCACATTGTGATTAGGTGTGGAGTGTGGAATCCACACGTAAAAATTTCCACGCTTTTTACTTAAAAAGCGTATGCTAGTTAAAATCTAATAATAAGTTATGAAAAATTTTTACTAGGCTATTCTATTTTATAAGTCTCACACACATATCCATAAAAATATATAATTAGGGTAAAATATCACAGCAGGCCAAGCAGGCCACCTACAATCAACACTAGCCACCCTCCGAAAAAGTACATTATAACGCGTCCTGACACCGGAGATGGGCATCAGTAGCGACTTCTTGTTGGTGAAAAACGGAGCTAAAGACCTCTACTCTCCTTTCGAAGTAAGTATTTTCTCCAAAGTTAGAAATTAAGGCCAAATTTTAAGTTGTTCCGATACGTAATACAAACCCTCGTCCTTTAACAATAGGAAGGTAACTAGCGGCAGCTGGGACGGTCCGTAACGCTTCGAACAAGGGGAGAACGGTAGTTAACTGCTTGTCCGATCGTGCGCGCGCCCGCGCGCCGAGAGGTGAAGAATCACTTTTGCTTTCGGCCGCGGGTGTGAAGGACGTGTTCGTCATCGCTCTCTGCCCGCTTCATCGTCGTATGCTTTGTTTATATTGTGTTTTCTACTAATGGTTTGGTTTGACTTGAAAATGAAACTGTAAGTACACTGTTTTCATTTTCATTACTTAATTATGAATCAACATGGAGCTATCGCCGTAGAGACGGCGATTTCCGCTCTTTTCATGAATTGAACCCTTGAATTATGTCTCGGTGCCGAGGGCGGGCGACACTCGCGCCGAGTCATGTATTTTGGGCGAAAGTGTGTAATTGAAAGATGTAAGTACTCTTTTTCATTATATTTTTGCCCTGTGCGTTCGTTGCCGAGAGCTTGATTGCGCTCGGCAAGAGCCTCTTATTTTGTATGAATAGAATGCAATGAAAGTGGATTCGCAATGCAGTTTTCTTTTCATTTTCATTTATTAATTGCATCAAATTTAATTTTGGATCAATTTCCGCTCTTACCCGGGAATTAATCCTTACGATTTATTGCTGTGAAAGTGGAAAATAGCAAGTGCAGTATTGTTCATTTTCGTATATATTTATGATAGCATCATATTATTATGGATCAAGTTTCCGCTCTTACCGGGAATTGATTTTTTCCCTCTAAGTTCTATGAAGTGAATCGCAAGTTGCAGATATTCTGTTTCTTTTTCATATTACTTTCACTGCTGTGCGGGGGTAGGGGAAGCGAAGGTCTGCCAGGAAGTCGTCCCGGAAAGCTCTCCCGCGACTCCCTTGGTATCCGATTCTTCGTCTTCTTTCCTGCCCCCCCCGCTCAGCTTCCTGTATTTTGTTTTTGGGGTCTTCCTTCCGTTCGGGGTGGGGCATGTCTCCCCCCTGTGCGTGAGGGAACCCCTCTTACTAATCTGTCTGTGCTACCGCAGGTGCTACAGCCGTGGGAGACGACCTTGGACAGGTAGGACCACTGCGGCTGCAGGGCGTGCCTAGCATCCACGATCTGCTGCAGAGTCTAGCGAGGTCTGGGGCGGTGACCTTGGAGTGGTCTCCACTACAACCTTACTTCACGGCGCTTATGCTGCTTCCCCCCGCTGGTCTACACTCCCCATGCTGTGTCGGTGACGCCGTCTGCCGCTTCTAGGGCCGGTCGCCGCCGTACCGAGGAGGGGTATGCCGCCGCCGCCTGTGTTTTCTTCGTGTTGCCCTGCCCCAGACTTTCGCTGTTCCAGCAGCTCGCCCCTGGACCGGCCGCCAGTACCACGCTGGCTGCCGATGATTCTACGAGGCGATGGCTGGGGCCTGCCGTACCTGTCGCTGATGTGGTTCCCGCTACTGGCTTGGCTGTCCCTTCTGTGTTTAACCGCTGCCGCTGTTCCTGCCGCTCCTGAGCTGGTTGCTGTTCCTGTCGCTCCTGGTTCCTGCGCTGTCCATGCTGGTCCTGCCCATGGTGTGTCTTTCCCCGTCCCAGGTTCCTTCCGGACAGGTGCAGTCGGGCCGTGTGCTTCGGCAATAGGCCCGACTCCGGCCTGGATGAGGACCTGACGACTGTCCTGCGTGAGCTGACGAAGAAGAGGAAGGTGTCATCTTCGTCTTCGTCTGTTGCTGCCTCTTCCCCTTCGACTTCTAAGGCCCATAAGCCGAAGAAGAAGAAGGCTGCCTCCCCCCCCTAAGAAGTCTCCTTCGGGAACTTCTAAGGGCCCGTCCCACCCCGGTGGGACGGGGGGTCCTTCTGCTGGTCCTCCTGCTTCCTTCGGGAGCGGGGCCCGTCTCCCCTTCCGTAAGGAAGAGATAGACGGGGACCAGAGGAGTATCGGTTAGCTCTGGTACTTCCTCGCCTGGTGCTAGCGGCGATGCCGCTACGCCAGGTTCCGGCTCGGTCTCTCGTTCGCGGGAGATCCCGAGTGTACGCTCTCCCTCGGGAGACCGTGCAGCCAAAGTTTCGGCGCCAGAGTTCGCTCGGCGCCAAGGACCACGGCACGGAGCAGAAGGCTGGCGAGAAAACCGCTCAGGTGACTCTCGCCAGGCCAGCGGCCGCTCTCGCAGCGACCAGCTGGTAACCGGGTTTTGTTATTCCCCTAAGAAGACTCCTTCGGGAACTTCGAAGGGCTCGTCACATTCCTTTGTGACGGGGGAGTTCTTCTGCTGGTCCTCCTGTTCCTACGGGAACGGGGCCCGTCTCCCTTCTGAGAAGAAGAAGAAGACGGGGACCAAGGGTGTGCTGGCTACCGCTGGTACACCCTCGCCTGGTCTTGGCAGCTCTGCTGCTAAGCCAGGTACCGGCTCGGTTTCTCGTCCGCGAGAAGTTACGAGTGTACGATCTCCTTCGGGTGACCGTGCAGCCAAAGTTAAGACGCCTGAGTTCGCTCAGCGTCATGACCGAGGCACGGAGCAGAAGACTGTCGAGAGACCGCTCAGGTGACTCTCGCCAGGCCAGCGGCCGCTCTCGCAGCGACCAGCCGGTACCTCACGTGGACGTGACGGTCTCTGACCGGCCACGGGTTGAGGCTGGGAAGAGGTCCCCAGGTCCCCTCGACCGACGGTACCAGCCTCGGCTGGTACCAGCGGTTTTGACGTGCCGCGAGGACGCTCACCGGTCTCACGGCGAAAGCGAGCTCTGCAGGTCACCTGACCGCCGCTACCACAGGGACCGGGCGGATACGGTGACCAGCAGCAGCTCGTCTGACGCACGGGACCGGGGTCGACGTGCTCAGTCGAGCCGCTCGCCACAGGTGAGCGGCACGGCCAGGCCTGCAGATCGATCCCCACCGCGGGTTGGTGATCGGCTGCAGCCCCCCACGTACGCTGGTCCTGCCAGCGAGCAGGGGGGGAGCGTCAGGTCTGTCTCACTACCTTCAACTTCCTCGGGCTACACCGGGAAGAGCGAGGTAGCTAGGAGTGATCGTGAGAGGTGCGCCGCTCACGATCCCGTCACGACGCCGCACGTGCCACGTATGGTCTTAGGACCAACCAGGACGTACGCAGCAAGTGATTGGAGGCGACCGTCAGGGGAGCGGGGTAGCGTCAGTTCTGTCTCTCCGTTACCTTCAACTCCTCGGCATACGCCAGGAAGAGCGAGGTATATAGGAGTGATCGTGAGAGATGCGCCGCTCACGATCCCGTCACGACGCCGCACGTGCCAGGTTGGTCTTAGGACCAACCAGGACGTACGCGCAAGTGATTGGAGGCAACCGTCAGGGATCTGTTGCTGGTCCTTCTTCTGAAGGAGGAGGGTCCTGGGAGCTGCTCTTGTTGGAGCGACTAGACGTTCCTACTCCTCAAGACGCTGTAACTTCCGAGATTCAGAGTAACTTTACCCAGGTTATTGCACTGATTCGTCAGCACAACGACCGGGGGGAAGGATCGCCGCTCCCACCAGCAGAGCCCATGTCTCTGCTCGAGTCGTTTTGGGGCCCGAGAGGGAACCCAACCGACGGTGGGTATGCCGCGATCGGAGCTTGCCTATTCTGTCTTGAACCAGAGTCTCTCGTCTCCGGACACGACAAGGAAGGCTCTCTCAGTTCTGGCCGGTCGATCAAGCTACTTCCACCTCCTCTACTGCGACAGCGGCGTTTCTACTGTCTTCGGACACCGTATTTAATACTCCTTCGGTCCTCCTGAGAGGTTTCGACCTCGACGAGGACTGGAATGAGTCGGAGGACGGTATCGGCTCTCTCCTGTCAGGTGTCGATCAGCCCACCCAGACGACGTTCACAGTGGCGGCAGACCGTTACCTACAGTGAGAGTTCGTAACCCTCCTCGGGAAAAACGTTTTCTCCTGACGATACGTTTTCCCAGACTCTGAGAGGCCATCGCCTCAAGGCGATGGCTGCTCCTACTCTTCTCCAACTGCTAGTTCCACTGGGAAGGCGAGCGAGTATCCAATTCCTCCCCATTCCCTCTCTCCTTACGGCTACGAGGGAAAGGGGAAGGATCCTACAGAGATTTCTCTGATAGGATCCCACGTTGGGGACTGCGCTACCAGGGGGGGGGGGGGGGGGGGGGGGACCTTCGGGTCCTACCTGACGTAAGCCCCGGTCGTTGAGGAGGGATCCTGCCCCATTCTCGATTCTACGGGAATCGAGAGGACCACCAGCCGATATCGTTTGACGAATTCGGTGGGGGTTTCGCAGACTGCTTAGAATTCTAAACGGAATTTCTAGCGCATTCAGAGTGTTAGAGTTTCTTACGATCTCCAAACACTTAGGCGAGACCACGGTCCAAAGTGAGCGAGACGAGAATCCCCGATATGTTACACGATAATCGGGAACCTCGCCTATGCTCGAATTCCTGGAATTTCTAGCATTAGGAAGAAGACTGCTGCTGAAAGAAGACTATCTCACAGTAGGCGACCAACCTGGAATAGAGAAGAACGGACGGGAATATCCAGTTTTGGCTGGAACTATCGTCTTAGTATTCTGTTCACCATTGAAGCTTTCCTTCGAGGAAGACTTCTCCTTCACTCTCTTTAATAGAGAACGAAGGTGGTCGATCTCCAATCCTTATTTTGTTTTCTTGAAGGAAAGAATTTAGGATGGAGATCGTTGTTCAGAATCTACAAATATACTACGTATATTAACCTCACGACATGATTCTGCTAAGCAGTTGAATGGTCCGAGGGGTAGGCGCATATCCTGGTTATTCTACGGATTGCGACTTAGACGAAAAGTATTCTAATTGAACTGCAAACCCGGGTTGCCTGCAACCTCCCAGGAGTTTCCAGTTTCAATTTTATATACTTATGGTGTTGTCAACAACAACACCATTTAAGCTTTTATATTTACCGAAATTCGTTTCGCTTAAATATAATTGCTCGAGCATATCGTTTTATGCTCTGGTGGTTTTCTAGCCGAACGCATTCCTTCGTGGAAAGGATTACTTGGCAACTCAGGATGACGAGTCAGCGACAGCTACTACGTATTGAATTGCCCGAGGCATTTCAGTATCAGCTGCCGCTTTGAGATAGACGGTTGTTTATGTCTTTCTCACCTGCTTTGATTGAATAACAACCGTATCTCTGCCCAACAATCACGGACTTAAGTCTCTGATTAACGGGGATTCTCGCATACATGAATGACCATCTACTGCTGAGAAACGCTAGTATTCATCGTCTTCGTATTGCGAGAATTTTAAACAGAGATATCTATTCGACTCTCATCTTTCTGTTTTACCGCACGGTAACAGAATTCTGTAATAGTCTCTTGCTGCATCGTATCCCGATAATGCGAATGATTTTTGCGGAATCTGAGTTTGTCCTCAAAATATCTTGTATTCGGAGGTGTACAATTGTTCATTGTTCACCCCGGATTAGCAGATGTATTGAAAAGACATCGCCTACTCCCACACCTGCCAGCTCTACTTCCAAACGTTCAGCCCATGAGAAGCAGTTCTTCAAGCGCTCTCCCCTGTGTTTCATTACTGAAGAACGCCCCACTTTCATTGCACAACGGACAGCAATGAAATGGCGGTTAGCGTTTTCAGTCATTTGTAAGCACAGGTTTTAGAATCTTGAGATTCCTTCTCTCGATTCAGCTGGAAGACGTAGGTTGCATTCATTGCTACCTTCGTCTTCAACGTCACATAGTGTTGTTTTCTCCTTAAGCTGAGATTCAACGTCTATGAGATTTTCTTGCCATCAGGGACCTCGGTCTTTTGAAGGCAATTGACTTTCGCCTTTTGAGCTTATGCATTAAGAGAATCATCGCCGCGCCGTCCGGCATCGGTGACTAACAAATATTTTATTTGTTTTGTCTCTCAGCATAACTCTTTAAAGGGCGAAGGTCACGTGACTTACCCGGATGCTTGGACAACTTGCCTCTACTGATTCCGAACCCAGTCAGTCGGCAGCTGTCAGAGCGCCCGAGTCAGTTACGAACTATGCTATGGGACTTAGTTCGGTTGTTTCAGAGCAATCATACTTCGTCTTAATAGCTTGTCAGTATGAGTACTGTACATAACCAAAGTCCGAGAAGAGGGATAGGTCATAACGACTATTCCCTTCTTTTCGTCTTAGGTAACTGCATGACTTCTCTTGAGAAGTCAAGCACAAAGGGATGGGGATTTGTGACGCTCGATTTCGTACCGATCTTCGTAGCGAAGACTCAGAACCCTTCGGTAACTGACGATTGGTTCGAGTCCTTCACAATACCCTCCCTAATGGACGTCACCGCCCTCCGATACGAAGGCTATGCTGCTGTGTCCTGTGAAGGTGCGACGGAGCTGTCTTTGTGAAGAAACTCGACACCCAGGATGAGTGTGGACGCCTCTTCATCATTCTCTCGCGTTCCGCAAGAACTTCTCCGTGGCGCAGGTAATGAAGGCAGGCGCCTGGTCCAACCGGACCGCATGCACCTCCTTCTACCTTCAGGATATTGCCCACAGTTCCTTGGATCTTTTTCCTTGGGAACCGTGGTGGTTGCTCAACACGTTGTGTAGTTAACCCAGAGCCCTCGCAGGCTGAACAGCATCGAGTCCTGGTGTGACCGTAAGAATGGATGAGGAATGAGAGTGTGACTGGCTCC
>NC_087219.1:32366486-32386536 GCF_015104395.2 Macrobrachium nipponense
GAGCTATATAAACTTTTAAAGGAAGCGTAACTATTCTTTCCTTACATCGTCAAGAAGGAAGTTAGCTCAATCAATTCTAACATTTACTACACGTTATTATGAATAAATATGTTATTGTTATGATACAATAAAGTTTGTTCATACTTACCTGGCAGATATATATATAGCTGTATTCTCCGACGTCCGACAGAATTTCAAAACTCCCGCACACGCAGTGGGCGGCCAGGTGGTTAGTACCCATTCCCGCCGCTGGGAGGCGGATATCAGGAATCATTCCCATTTTCTATTCAGATTTTTTCATACCACTGTCCCCTGAGGGAGGGTGGGTGGGTACTTTAATTATATATATCTGCCAGGTAAGTATGAACAAACTTTATTGTATCATAACAATAACATTTTGTTCATGAAACTTACCTGTCAGATATATATATAGCTGAATCCCACCATTGGAGGTGGGAAGGGACAGAATAGAAGGATTTAGGAACACCTCAAGTGCAGATGATTGACATCTTGATTCCTTACCTGTTAGCATAGCTGACTTCTTGATTACTGTCACCGAAGTCTGCTTTTTGCTTTAACTAGAGTTGCCAACAAGGTAGTGACCTGTGTAGTTGGTGCGCTCTAGATGATCTGTCAACGGGGGCGTGACCACAATGTGACTAGACCATATTGACCATACTGTGAGGGCAACGAAGCTAAAACCACCACCTGACCTAACCTATCGAAGTTAGTCCCATAACTTCTAGGCTAACGAAAGGGAAAGCGCCTCAAGCGACCAACCCTTCAAAGTTAAAAGCACACCTATCCCTTTTTCTATAGGATAGGATTCGTGCTGCTTCCTGCCTCCATAATATTTCTACGGATATTGTATGGTTCCTAGCGACTCGAGATCTCATATGTCGTCTTCACATCCCGTCGGAGTGTGAAGCGACACAGAGTTTGCTTCGCTCAAACGTGGCACTCAGATATTACTGAGTGTCATGCTCTGTTGAAATGCTTCCGAGGCCGCGCCCTCACCTCGTGAGCACTTACTTTAAAAAGGTTTCAAATCTTTGTTCAAACATGACGAATGAGCCTCTTAGAAAGACTCCTTAAAAATAACGCCAGGGCGTTCTTCGACATGGGGCAAGTCGGGTCGTCTTTTTTTAACGGAACACGCAGATTGTCCGAATGACCTTGACTTTCTTTAGTTTTATCAAGATAAAACTTGAGAGCCTCCCGCCGCCAGGGCACAGGACTCTCTGTGGCTCTTGCCCAATAATTTGTGCCATCCCCTTGATCTCCAGGTCTCTGGGCCAAGGGTTAGACGGGTTTTCGTTCTTAGCAAGAACGGAAGGCTTAGAGGACACCGAATTATGTCCTCTAAAAAAGCCAAAACCTCTGATGATGGCTAAAACTCACTAACCCTCATTGCCGTAGCTAGAGTGGTTAGAAAATTAGCCTTTCTGGTCACGTGTATTAAGTTTACAGAAAGGAGAGGTTCGAAATGCTTTGACATCAAGAACTTCAGACTACGTCTAAGTTCCATCAAGATTTCCGCAGACCTCAAAGATCGTGAAGGGCTTTGTTGTTTGACAGATCCGAATCTCTGAGCCTAGAGGCCGTCAACAACATATTTCCGTATTCTACAATCGTTGGGACTGTTAGCTTATCCCATACTTCAGACGGAATGGAAGGCGGTAAAGTCATTCACAGAGGTCAAGAGGTAGAGGAACAGTCATTCTTCCTGCCCTATGTCCAGAAACGGCCCACTCCGATTGGTACACTGCAAAAATATGCAGCACTGCTTTGCTTTGGCAATGAGACTTGCAATTAATCTTGAAGATCCTCTCGCTTCTTGACAGTCTGAACCGCATTCAGACTCAGAGCGGAGAGATTTTAGGTACCTCTCGAAGTGAGGCTGTTAGAGTAGACCGATTCTTCTCGGGGAAGGGTCCTTGGAAAGTGCTCTCTGAAGGACGTGACCTCTGTGAATCCAGCTCTCGAAGGCCAACATGGGGCGATCAGCGTCTTTCTCACTCCCTCTGACGCCAGCGATTATCTTATTACATTTCTAAGCTTTTGAATAGGGGAAAAGGGCTAACCAACTATCCCCATTCCATACTATAGGATGGCGTCTATTGCTACCGCTCTCGATCGAGAATAAGGCGCAACGTAGAGGAAGCTTCTTCGTCTTCAATATTGCAAAATCTACGAAAGGACGTCCCCAAAGTCTCCACAACTCTCGACATACTTCTAAGCGAGGGATTACTCAAAAGTCAAACGTCAGTAGTTGGCTGCCGTCGATCGAGAAGATCCGCACGGACGTGCAATCGTGTAATGAACCTCTTACGGATCGTTACGTTCCGTGCCTATGCCGATAACCATCTCTCTTTTCTTGGGATATGAGAGAGCTGCGGAATTATCTGAGATGATTTGGACCACTCGACCAAAACCTCACTCTTCGAGGAACTGGAGAGCCAACCAAATTGCTTCCAATTCTTTTAGATTATGTGCCAGGACCTCTGTCCGGATGCCTGGCTCCCTCTCATTATCACCTGAGGTGATCCTTAACCCATTGAGAGACGTTTAGAATTATCTCTAGATCTTTGATGTTATTTCAGTTCTCCTGTAGGAAAAACTGTAGAGGTCTGAATTGCAGTCTATTCAGGGAAACAAGCTTCTCCAGCGAGGAATGGTGCCCCAGCAGACTCATCCATTCCCTCACTAAGCATGCTTCCTTCCCTAATAAGGCTGCGCTTTGCATAAGCAGGAGAGCATTATTATAGTGCTATGCTGCGGTAGACTCGTACAGATTCTGTTACAGTGCGGTAAGCAGCGCCGAACATGTCTAAGAGATATCTCTGTTGAAAATTTCTTAGCAAAAGGAAGTCGTTTATTCATGATTACCAGAAATCCCCTCAACCCGAGGCAAAAGTCATGATTGTAGGGCAGAGATACGGTTCGTAAATCAATCCCGCGGGAGAGAGAGACGTAACCGACTGAGCAGTACAACGAGCTACCTAACACTGAGTTGGTGACAGTGTGAGACACTGTGACAGTTACAGGCAGCAGCTTATGTTCACCTTCTCGCAGTCTTATGCCGAGTTGCCAGCTATTCTATTCATCTAAGGAATAGATTTTCCATTATTTGAACAGAAACTCTCAAGTTGGCATATCTAAGCGAAACAGAATTCGCTAATACAGAAGCTGATTTTGTGTTGTCGTAACATTACGCTTAATTAACCAAATGTTAAATCGGAAACTCCTGGAAAGTTGCCGGAGTACCGATTAAATATACTGCGTCATCCACAATGACAAGCAACCTCTCGTTTCGCACTATTCTGCCTGAGTTACCAGCTACTCTCTTCTACGAAGGAATAGGTTCGTTACTATTATCGATCATAAGAAAATTCTCAAGCAGGCATATTTAAGCGAAACATAATTCGCTACATGCAGAAGCTGAGTTGGTGTTGTTGTAACAATACCTTCAAGCATTGTCCTTACACCGGAAACTCCTGTTAATGTTCCCCTTCGGCAGCGCAATCCCGAAAGCAGACGAGGCGTTTTATGACACCGAAATCTGCTTACAGTTTTCCTGGAATTCATCAAAGTGATGGATCTCTTGAACGCTCCCTTCGTAGAAAGAGAAGTAGGCATCTTGACGAGACCAAACTCCTTCCTCTACTTCGACGACGCTCTCTTGAAGAGCGTTCTTGCAGGAATCCTGCCGAACGTCTTGATGCGTAGGACGCCTATCGTTCTGAAGAACGTCCTGGCAAGTGCTCTACCGAGCGTCCATGACTGTAGGATGCCGAGCGTCTTCAAAAGCGTCCTCGCTAGCGTAAAAAAAAAAAAAACCTGGCGAGCGTCCTCGCTAGCGTCCTGGCGAGAGCGTCCTCCAGTCCATGTGTAAGACATCGAGCGTCTTCCAAAAAGCTTATCAATGTTTTATGACGTCGAGCGTCTTCTGAAAGGCCACCCGAAAAGCGTCCTGGAGAGCCGCACACTGCTCCTGAAGTGTGAGAGCACTATAGGAAGACGTAAGGCTATCGTCTCCAAGACGGCCTTAAAGACTTTCGTTACCTTCTAACAAAGACGGTGGCCGCCTGTGCAACATTTTGCGTCTTAGTAATGCAAATGAACATATCCAGACACGCGCTCAAAAAAGGAACGCCGAGCGTTCCGAAAGGCATCGTCGCGAGGTGCTTGCCGAACGTCCTGATTGCATTCTTTGAGCGTCTTGAAGAGCGTCCGGAATAGAAGAGTGACGAACATCAAGGGAAGCGTCATAGTATGGAATGACGTGCGTCAACACGAGTAACTTGAGAGGCTTCCTGGCGAGGGGAGAGCCGCTCATGAAACGCGAGCGTCCTAAGCATAAGTACGGTGACTCGTCATCAGACGAGTCTTCAGGACGTTCGCCACTCTTGACAAAAACGACGGCCGTCTGTGCGACATCTTGCGTCTTTGTCACGGTCATCGACACTGCAGAAGGGCATTTAAAAGGACGCCTGTGTGTTCTTGGGTATGAGGAATTCTTTGCCCTTCTCCTGTCGAAAAACTAGGATAGTCTGTCCAGTGTCATCTCTGTCCGCTGACAGAGCGTCCTTAGGGACGAGTAAGATGCGTCTTGGCGAGACTATTTGACTATGCAAATCAGCTTGCCGGACGTCAATCTTATGAGCTTGAACAATATCCCGTTTTCGTAGTAAAGCGAACGTCACATAACGTATACATAACGCCATGAGGGGAGGAGGAAACCTTAGCCGATGACAAATAAGACCTCCTTGGAGCGTCCACCAAATTGGCGAATCTCCTTGAGAAGAAGACGGTGCTTTCAATCCTGCTTCTTCTCCTGTTTCGTACCAGATCCCAGCTCTCCCTTTCAGTCTAGATGGAGGAAGTGCAAACGAAGTCTTCCTCTCGATAGAGCGTTGAATGTCTCGAAAGGCTCCTTGTGAGGGTCCTGCCTTAAGGACATTTTTTAATCTCTTGACCAAGACGACAGCCCGCCTGTGCGACATTTTGCGTCTTTGTCACGCTTATCGATATTAAGTCAAGCCGAAGGGACGCCAGATCGATGTGGGTTCCCCGTAACCCTCCTTCGGCTTTCGACATGCCCTCTCCCTAGTCCTGGGAGTCCGACAGAGGTCCAGGCCTAGAGGCGTTATGGGGCGGATCTGACGTTCCCTCCCTGACGAGAGAGAGGACGTGAAGCGTCCTCTTCTCTAAAGCTTCTTAGAGGGGCGCGAGTCCTTCCGAGAGCTCCAACCTTGCGGGGAGGACGCCTCGGAGGACGAGAAGCAATCTTTCATGATTCGTGCACGTGCACGATCTTTGGCAGCCTTATCCTGCCGAAGGGACGCCAGATCGGTGGGGGGGTTCCCGTAACCCTCCTTCGGTTTTCAACTTGCCCCCTCCCTGGTCCTGGGAGTCCGACAGAGGTTTAGACCTAGAGGCGTTATAGGACCGATCTGACGCCCCCTCCACAACACTGGGGCAAAATCAACATCACTACACTCACAACACTCATTGGAGAGCGAGCACTTTTTTTCAAGCTTACTTGATGTAATCCACAATAATAGAAAGGGCATTACTTCTCACAGAACTTCTCTAGGCCCGTAAGCCATACCACAGGGTTAGGCAAAATAAAGTCTACTGGTACTGTGGGAGGAAGACCTCCTGATTCTATCACGCTCTAATTTGCGTACATACGAATCATACGTCTCTTTCGGAATCAGTCAACATTACATTGATCTCTCAACAAAGAAAACATGTATACTAAACGAGTGTCTACCGAAGGTTTCGTAGCCTCCCCTTACCCGTTGCAGACAACAAATCTGAAACTAGGCTACTAGATTCAGACATCATATGCAATGAAAAAATTTTAATTAATTTATGATAGCGTATGCCTAGCCACAAATCCAAGTCAATCATTCAAAAAAATAAGTAGGATACTTAAGCGGCTAATGAAGTTTCAAAATCCTAGGCGGAGGTAGTGGAAACAGGTGTTTTCACTACCGCGACAGAGAAAAATCTGAATAGAAAATGGGAATGATTCCTGATATCCGCCTCCCAGCGGCGGGAATGGGTACTAACCACCTGGCCGCCCACTGCGTGTGCCGGGAGTTTTGAAATTCTGTCGGACGTCGGAGAATACAGCTTTTGTTGCAGACAACAAAATCTGAAACTAGGCTAACTAGATTCAGACATCATATGCAATGAAAAATTTTAATTAATTTATGATAGCGTATGCCTAGCCACAAATCCAAGTCAATCATTCAAAAAAAATAAGTAGGATACTTAAGCGGCTAATGAAGTTTCAAAATCCTAGGCGGAGGTAGTGGAAACAGGTGTTTTCACTACCGCGACAGAGAAAAATCTGAATAGAAAATGGGAATGATTCCTGATATCCGCCTCCCAGCGGCGGGAATGGGTACTAACCACCTGGCCGCCCACTGCGTGTGCCGGGAGTTTTGAAATTCTGTCGGACGTCGGAGAATACAGCTATATATATATCTGACAGGTAAGTTTCATGAACAAAATTAAAATTTTCCTTCTTGCAAACTATGTGATTGTCTACCGAAAAGTTCGGTAGTTACACGTAAACAATTCTTCGAAATTTTCGAAGCCAAAGTTATCAAAACAAATTAATATGCGTATGCCGAACCAAAGATCCAGTACTTCCCTGCAAAAGATAGCCCAGAAGATCGATGGCGATGAAATCCAAAAATCAAGTCAGGAGGAACTGCAAACGTTGTTTACATTCCAAGCGACAGAAAAAATATGATAGAAAACAGGAATGGTTCCTAATCCTGCCACCCAGGGCAGGACGGTAGATCACCTGACCTACCTGCAGCGTGTGCCGCGAAATTTGAATTTCTGTCGGGGACGACGGAGTCTTAGCTATGTATATATCTGACAGGTAAGTTGATTGTATGAAAATCCAAAATCAAGTCCAAATAACAGTCCACGAAAGAGTATGCCCAACCAAAGATCCAATACGTCACCAAAAAGACCGGCTTAGAAGATCAATAGCGATGAAAAAACACGAAAATCAAATCAGGAGGAACAACAACAATGTTGATGTCCCGGCCGATAGAGAAAATCTAACTTAGAAAACGGGAATGGTTCCTATTCCCACCACCCAGCGGCGGGGCGGTAGATCACCTGACCTACCTGTAGAGTGTAGCGCGAAATTCAAATTTCTATCGGGGACGATGGAGACTATAGCTAAGTATATATCTGACAGGGAAGTTGAATGTATAAAAATGGCAGTTTTACACAAGGAGGACAAACTAAGAAACCATTAAAATAATAAGAGGAAAAAAAGGAGCTGGCTGATAAACAGACATTCAACTCCCGAAAAACTTACTGCTGTTACAATTTTTTACTGTGCTCAGTCAACCTGAACAACATGAATAAAACTCAATTTTTACAAGTTCCAATGAATACAGCAAAAAACAATCTCCCTTACTCTTTCTGGCAGTCACTCCTGCAGAGTTAAGAATCCCTTCAGCATGTGGTCCAGCCACCTCTCCATCTTTGACCATCTGATTGTATAAAGACGGCAGGTTATCTGGCTGAAGTAGACTCTGCAAGTCTGACTTCAGCCATTTGATGTCCAGGCGAGGTTGTGGGCGGAGGGTAATACCCCCCACACCACCCTGCCACATAACACTAGTCATTGTGGTTTCAGACCCTGGAAAAGAGCAAGAAAATGAATCAACCAGAGCAGTTTTGGCATTTGAGCAAACAAACATTAGTACCAATAAATACATCAATAGCTGCTCTACTACACAACACATTGAAAATAAAAAAAAATATTAGGCAGTACAGACAAGATAATTGATATACTTTGCATCTTCCTCTAATGACAAAAGCAAATGTTACTGGTTACACACATGAACCATGTATTTTCTGACAGCTTATCATGTATGCTGTTTTTTACTATTCATGTGGGTGCAATTCACACTGGACTACATTTAATTTAACCCCACTTCCCTTTTGAAGCCTCTAACAATACTAAAATATGTACAGTATAAGTATATGGTGATACTTAAGGCTACTACCACAGCCTGGTTCCTTCCCGTTGCCAACTTGAGTAAGTACTGCCTTATGTTTATATTTGTATATTTTGTTTATTTTATGATATCTATTTTGCACATACTCGGCAATTACCAAACAAGAGAGGCATGGTAGTCATCTTCACAAAGCAGTGAGTTCACAAATTTGGAGAGAAATGAACATAGGCTTACCATGTTTGCCTATTATAAAAAATGTATGAAGAATTAGTAGTTTATCAATCAACAGCCTATCGTAGCCTAGGCCTAACTCGCCCTAGCTAATGTCAATTGTCAAAAATCATGTGAGATACAATAAAGGTAGAAATGATGCACTTAATGTTTGTTAAAAATTAAGACATCTACCACAGAATGGTTCCCGCCAATTGCCAATCAGAATAATTAATGCCTTGTCCTTATTTTTGTTTAGATTTACATGTTTTGTTTATGTTTATGATATTTACTTTTTTCTTTTATTGCATTTTTATGCTCATCCCCAAAAGAGAGACTGGTACTAAACATGGAGCAAATTTTGCATATAAATTCATGATTACCATAACTAGATAGGTAAAGTAGTAGTCTCCAGAGATTTAAAAAAAAAAAAAAAAAAAAAAAAAAAAAAAAAAAGTGGTTTACATCAACAATAAGCTAGGCCTAGTCTGCTCAACAAAGATGCTCAAAATATGAACCAGGTCTAAGTACATATCTAGAAAATAAGCCTAGCCTACATGGTTCACAGTTGGTGAGAAATGAGAGGAGAATATAGGGTAAACAACCCAGCAGGGACATGTTGGCTTGCGGAAAAACCAATTTTTCACGCAATATTCAATTGGTGAAATAACAATACAATTAAATCTTTGAGTATATCATTCAACAAAATGAGGTACATGAAATCGCCATACGAACTAAAATAAGCATGTGAAGTCTTCTTAAAATATATGTTCAATATGTGAAAAGGCAGTTTTGAATCCAATATGGCGTCTCTTCAGGACGTCTGCCACTCATATCTCACAGAAAGGCCACGTCCTTCCCAGCGCTTATTTGAACAATATTTGCATATACATGTAACGTTCATTAAACATGGGCGGCCATCACAGAGGATTCAAGTACTTTTTCGGGAAGGTGGCCACATTCCAGGAAAGGTGGCCGCTCAGTCGCCACTTGGTCATTTATCCCAATAGGATGCATGTAAAAAATTGACCTTACCTTAAGGGGACACAAAAGAGTAAAGATAAAAATCCTAGTACCTAGCCTACCTAGAACATAATTTTTGGCAAGATATTATGTACTACGAAACGTTCAATACATTAACGGAGACTCGAGCTAAACATTCAAAATAGCTTAACCAGGTATAATAGGCCTGGGCCTAGGGGGAAGAACTGACTGGACTAGCGAATCCAGTTTCCAACGCGTGTGGATCCACCCTCCAAAAAAGTACTTCAACACCTTCTGACACTGGAGATGGGCACCAGTCACGAGTTGTTGGTGGTAAGAGCAAGAGCTCAAGACCTCTGCTATCCTTTCGTAGTAAGTATTTTCTCCAAAGTTAGAAATTAAGGTCATATTTTAAGATTAAACAGAGGTTAATGAAAGTCTGGCTCTACATATACCTCCATGACAACTACGAATATTTAGAAAATTGACGCCATCTGGATGTTTGCAGAGATGCTTGTGTCAATAAACTTCCTATTCCATGTGCTAAATCCGCACACCACTTGTACCCATTGACGCTGGGGCACTTTCTTCACAAAAATAAAAAACAATGACTTCTAACCACAACTTATCCAAGGAAACTAAGAATTTTTGGTAGAAGAAAAAGAAGAAGCATGCACTAGATAATTATTTAAATAAATAGTTAAACAGTTTTGCTGTGAACAGTACCTGCAGCGTTGTTTGGGCTCTTCTATTTTTTATCAGTGTTGCCAATTGGTATGTGTTTACCCTCCAAACTGGGCATAAGACTTACACAAAACCAGGGAAATAAGGGAAATTAGTTATCTATTTATAGTATATATACATATTAGAGCAATTTTATCATTATTGCATTATCATGACAACTAGAATTCATGGAAACAGTTTGAAAATGCATCAGCGTATGTGTGAAGCTCCACTAGATTGGCAACGATGAGTTATTTTGCCGTCTGCTCATATCTACTTTAGAAATATCTGTAATTTTTTGGGGTTAATTTGGTTGCAAAAGAGGGATAATAGACATGAATTAAATACACATTTTGAAGTAACAAAGTAAAGTTAAACTAAATAATGAAAAAAGTAAACAATTAAGGGAATAAAGCTTTCCACCTCATAAACCGTGAAGTCATGTGCTGCCCGCAACTGTGTTTGTGGAGTGAGTGCTTAGGAACCAGGAACCGCAATGTAGTTCAAGTGCAATTTGAAGTGAATTAAGACCAAAACATGTATAATTACAATCAAATAAGCACTGGAGTTTCAGTTGTGATGGTAGTAAGGATAAAACTACCGACTACAAGGTAAAAATGAATTTCAGTTCAAACCATGACCCCAGGAATAAGAAGTTTCATACTTTCATTAATATACGCAACAAAATGTTGTTTTAATGTGCTGATTATAACTGCAATCTTGAGTAAGATCAATAAACGTTACATATATATGCTAACATTGTTCAAATGAGTGCTGAGAAGGCTGGGAAAGATGTTGGATCATTTGCAGTTACTAACGGCACCTCAGTCAGTGGACGCCATATTGGATTTAAAAACTGTCTTGAAAACATATTTTAAGAAGACCTCACATGCCTATATTAGTTCATATGGCGCTTTCATATATCCCATTATGTTGACGAAACTTCAATCTTTTGAATGGTATGCTTAAATATGTAATTGTACTCATGTTTCACCAATTAAATATCAAGTGAATAAGGCTGATCCACGCGATGACGATGGATCCATTGCGGTGTTTCCCCCTAACCCATACTCAAAACATACACTAACCTAGGTCTAAGCGGCTGGAAAATGTTTATATTTGGTGAAAGATTAATTTAGGATCATCAGAATTTAATAGTCGTAGAGTGGTAGAGATATATAAGATAATAGTCTCTCAGAGGTTGGTATTTCTACAGAAGTACTCCGCACGGACTGCAAGGAACGTAACCGCAGATACGACATCCACTAAGGATTGGGCCGTCCAATGTATTTTGCCGTGTTTAGTACTGGACCCTGGGGGTTAATTACAGTCGTCTGAATAAATATTACTTAAAATTCTTGTTCAGCAAGTAAAACTGCATAGGGTAAACAATCACGGACGATCCATCATCATCACGCTGGCCAGGTCTTATTCACTCGATATTTAATTGGTGAAACAAGAATACAATTATAACTTTAAGCATACCATTCAAAAGATTGAAGTTTTGTCAACATAATGGGATATATGAAAGTCCCATACGAACTAAAATAAGCATGTGACGCTCTTCGTAAAATATGTTTTCAAGGCAGTTTTGAAATCCAATATGGTGGCTATCGTCAGGCTGGCCGGTCTAATCACCGACAATCCACCATCTTTCCCAGCCTTCCCAGCACTCATTTGAACAATGTTAGCGTATATATGTAACGTTTATTGATCTCACTCAAGATTGCAGTTGTAATCAGCACAATAAAACAATATTTTGTTGCCTATATTAGTGAAAGTATGAAACTTATTATTCCTGGGGTCATGGTTTGAACTGAATTCATTTTTACCTTGTAATCAGTGGTTTTATCCTTACTACCATCACAACTGAAACTCCACAGTGCTTATTTGATTGTAATTATACACATTATTGGTCTTAATCCACTCCAAATTGCACTTGAACCACGTTGTTGTTCCTGGTTCCTAAGCGCTCACTCCACAAACACAGTTACGAGCAGCAGACAATGACACTGTTTATGAGGTGGAAAGCTTTATTCCCTTAATTGTCTACTTTACTCATTATTTAACTTTACTTTGTTACTTCAAAATGTTTATTTAATTCAAGTCTATTATCCCTTTTTTCCAACCAAATTACCCAGAAAAATTATAGATATTTCTAAAGTAGATACAATCCAATGTTTCTAACTTTGTCATACATCTGGGTGCCGAAAACCATCGCGGAGCAGACGACGGATAGTGTATTATAATTTTTTTTTTCTTTTTGCTAGCACTTTTCATTACGTCTATATTAGTATTTTGATTTTTTTTAATAACTGTATGCCAGAAATAAATGTAACCTTTAATGTTTGCATGCTAAGAATGGCAAAATCATCGTTGCCACATTAGTGGAGCTTCACACATACGACGATGCATTATTATAAACTGTTTCCATGCATTCTAGTTGTCAGTAATGCAATAATGATAAAATTACTTTAATATTTATGTATGTATACTTCCAATACATAGGTTAATTTCAACAATTTCCACATTTTGTGTAAGTCTTTAATTTCAACAATTTCCACGTTTTGTGTAAGTCTTACATCCAGTTTGGAGGGTGAACATATAGTACCAATTGGCAACAGACGGAGAGAAGGAAGGTGATGGAAGGAAGTAGGACAGGGGTGGCGGTGGAGGTGGGGGGAGAGGGTAAGTGGAGCTTTTTACTCCTGTGTTCGTATCCATTTCTGGACAATGGAGTTTTTGTCTTTTGGTACAAGGACAAGTGTTGTTATTCTTTACGATTAGTAATTCACGATACCCTTATAAATTACGGCACTGGGTGTAATACACTATAGCAAAATCTCGTTCTGATAAGAGTGTTCGTTACAGAAATATTGCCAATAAACGTGCTTGCACTGTCTCTGAAACCCATAGTAGGTATGCTGCTTAGTTGTCAATCAAGTTTTTTGTAATCAAGAATTTTTTTTCAGCTAGCTATTGTATAAATTTGTATTTTTCTCAATCAAAGCATATTCTCCTCAATACTAACATTCCTCTTTTAACGACTTTCTGGTCACTGCAAATTCGGCCCCATTAATTTCTTATGGTGCGAAAACAGACAAGAGGCCCAGGGAGCAAAAGCGGTTGCGTCACACTACGGCAGTAATCCGGCAATAAAAAATCTTCATATATACAAATATTAAATAATAAAAGATATAAATGCGCACTACGATTATAACAATTACATGAATAGCTGATAACAATCTGCATGAATAACTGGTAAACTGTTCTGCAAGAAAGTTGAGTATAGCAATTCATTTACAATTGGTACGAAAGTCAAGATGTCGTAACGTCATAATACAGGACTTGAAAAAAAATTCCAATTCCGAAAAATAATTACTTAAATTTGAGTCAAGAATCGAGTTACTTTTACAATAACGAATATTTTCAAATTAATAATCATAAATATGTAAAATATTGATGTTTTACTATTTATTTAAATAATTATCTAGTGCACACTTCATCGTCGTCTTCTCCCAAAACCGTAGTTTCCTTAAAAACGTTGTGGCAAGGGACCATTTTCCGATTGTTGTGATGAAAGTGCCCCAGCGTCTATGGGTACAAGTGGTGCGCGGATTTATCACAGGAAAATGACAATTTGTCCAAAATTGCATTTTTCCTAACTATACAAACCTGAGGTCCTTTTTACAAATAGGAACGGTTATCTAGCGGCAGCTGGATAGGTCGTAAGCTTTCGAACAAGGGGTTCGGTAGTTAACTGCTTGTCCGACAGGCGCGCGCGCGCGACTGGGAGGTAAACAAATCACTTTTGCTTTGGCCCAAGCAAAAACTGCAGAGTGAGGGGTGGCATGAGGTGGGACTATGTGTAAAAGGACCTCAGGTTTGTATAGTTAGGAAAAATGCAATTTTGGACAAATTGTCATTTGTTCCGACACGGCATACAAACCTTCGGTCCTTTTACAATAGGAAGACTCACTTCTTGGTGGGAGGAATCTGAGTCTTTTGTGAACAGACTGGTGTTCGCCCAACCTTGGAATGCCTCCCTGGTCGTAAGAGCGAGGGAGGGATCCAAGCCTCTGTCCGATTGATCGGGGTGTGCACCGCAGGATCAATGGTCAGACCTCTGGACCGAGTACTAAGAGAGAGGCAAGCGTATCTCTTCGTACCAGCAAACAAGAACAAGTTCCTATTTGCAAGAGGCAACATAAAGTTATGGTTTGTCTCTTGTTGGCATCCACTTCCCCCCCCTTGTAGGAGGAAGTGGTGGATATTCGCTCCCATCCCTAGTGAAAGGGATAGGATGGGGCTCTGTCGAGTAGCTCCAACCCGGCATCTCGTCCTTATCCAGCAAGGTGATGACCGTATCCCTCTACCCAACAGGTAGAGGGGGAGAAAAAGATATGAAGAGAAGCCAGTCACTCTCTCAATCACTTATCTATTCTTACAGTCACACCAGGACTCGATGCTGTTCAGCCTGCTAGGGTCTGGGTTAGCTACACAACGTGTTGAGCAGCCACCACGGGTCCCAAGGAAAACGATCCAAGGACCAAAAGGTAGAAGGAGGTGCCAGTGGTCTGGTTGTACCAGACCCCTGCCTTCAGTACCTGCGCCACGGAGAAGTTCTTGTGTAACTCGAGGGAGTGTACTTCTAGGTCATCTTGGTGCTGACGAAGAGTCTTCAACACTCAGCCTGGATGGTCGAGTTTCTTCAGAAAGCAAAGCGGTCGCGCTTTCACAGGACAAAGCAGCATCTCCTTCGCATCGAAGGCGGTGAAGTCCATTAGGGAGGGGATTGTGAAGGACTCTAACCGATCGTCGGAGGAACCGAAGGGTTCAGAGTCTTCGCTACGAATTCGGTACGAAAATCGAGCGTCACGAATCCCCATTCCCTGGATGCTTGACTTCGCAGGAAAAGTCATGCAATTACCTCAGAGGAAAAGAAGGGAATGATCGTATGACCTATCCCTCTTCTCGACTTCGGTGATGTCCTGTACATACTGGTCTATCCGTCTGCAGCGAAGTTGTTCGTTCTCGGTAGTGGATAGGACACCGACACTCAAATGGTGGGTGTCGATGGTATGGGTACTGTGACAAGCCGTTAGACGAAGAAAAGACTGTTATGGAACAACCGAACTAAGTCCACAGCGAAAGTTCGTAACAGACTTGGGCGCTCTGACAGCTGCCGACTGACTGCGTTCGGTAGGAGGCAAGTTGTCCAAGCACCCGAGCAAGTCACGTGACCTTCGCCTTAACAAAAGGGTTATGCCAAGAGATTAAACAAATAATTTGTTCGTCACCGATGCCAGAAAGGCAAGGTGATGACTCTCTTAAGGCATGTGCCCCAACAGGCGAAAGTCAATTGCCTTCTAGAGACCGAGGTCCCTGATGGCAAGATATCTCATAGTATAGTTGATTCTCGGCTCAAGGAGAAACAAACAACCTATGTGTCGTTGACCGACGAAGGTGTACAGAAAATGCAACCTACGTCTTCACAGCTGAACCGAGAGAAGAAGGATTCTCAAGATTCTGAACCTGTGCTACAAAGACTGAGAACGCTAACCGCTATTCATTGCTGTCCGGTGAGGATCGTAGTTGCAATAAAAGCGGAGCGCTTTCAGTAATGAAGACAGGGAAATACTGCCTGAAGAAACTGCTTCTCATGGGCTGAACATTTGGAAGTAGAGCTGTCAGGTCGGAGAGTAGGCGATGTCTTCTGACATATCTGTTAATTCGGGGCGAGCAATGAATAATTGCACACCTACGAATACGAGATATTTTGAAGACAAACTCAGATGTCTGCAAAAATCATTCGCATTATCGCTGTGCGATGCAGCGCGAGACTAGTACAGACTTCTGTTACCGTGCGGTAAACAGAAAGATGAAAGAGTCCAAGAGATATCTCTGTTGAAAATTCTCGCAATGTCGAAGGCGATGAAATCGAGCGTCACAGCAGTAGATGGTCCTTCATTTATTGCGAGAATCCCCATTAATCAGAGGCCTAAGTCCATGATTGTTGGGCAGAGATACGGTTCGGTAGTCAATCAAACCAGGGGAGAGAGAGACGTAACCGACCGTGCATCTCCGAGACCTATCTGATACTGAGCCGCTATCAGGCAGTTCAATACGCAGTAGCTCTCGGTGACTCGTCATCCTGAGTTGCCAGGTAAATCCATTATTCCACGAAGGAAGGCGTTCGGCTAGAACCATCAGCATAAAGAATACGCTCGGAGCAATTATATTTAAACGAAACGGATTTCGGTAAATACAAAAAGCTGATTTGGTGTTGTCATGACAATACCAAGTATCTAAAATCGAAACTGATAACTGCTGGGAGGTTGCAGGCAACCCCGAGTTGCCGTTCAATTAAGATACAATTCGTCTCGGTCACAAACCGTAGAGTTAACTACGGTATGCGCCTACCCCCGGACAATTCAACTGTTAAAAGAATCAGTCGCGAGGGTAATATACGTAGTATATTTGTAGGTTCTGTACCACGACCTCCATCCTAAATTCTTTTTTTCCCTCTCGAGGAATGAGAATAAGGATTGGGAGATCGACCGCCTTCGTTCTCTAGTCAAACGAGAGTGAAGGAGAAGTCTTTCCCAAAGGAAAGCTTCAATGGTGAACAGAATACCGAAGACGATAGTTCAAGCCAAACTGGAAGTTCCCGTCCGTTCTTCTCTATTCCAGGTTAATCGCCCTACTGTGAGATACTCTTCTTTCAGCAGCAGTCTTCTTCCAAATGCTAGAAATTACAGGAATTCGAGCATAAGCGAGGTTCCCGATTATCGTGTAACAATTATCGGGGATTCTCGCTCACTTGGACCCGTGGTCTCGCCTAAGTGTTTGGAGATCGTAAAAAACTTGAACACTCTGAGTGCGCTAGATTCCGTAGAATTCTAAGCACTCTGCGAAACACCCCCACCGAATTCGTCAAACGATATCGGCTGGTGGTCTCCCGATTCCCGTAGAAATCGAGAAAGGGGCAGGATCCCTCCTCAACGACCGGGGCTTACGTCAGGTAGGACCCGAAGGTCCCCCCGGTAGCGCAGCCCCTAACGTGGGATCTTACAGAGAAATATCTGTAGGATCCCTCCCCTTTCCCTCGTAGCCGTAAGGAGAGAGGGAATGGGGGAGGAATTGGATACTGGCTCGCCTTCCCAGCGGAACTAGCAGTTGGAGAAGAAAAGGAGCAGCCATCGCCTTACGGCGATGGCCTCTCAGAGCCTGGGAAAATGATATTGTTAAGATACAATAAAGTTTTGTACATACTTACCTGGCAGATATATACTTAGCTATAGACTCGGTCGTCCCGACAGAATTTCAAAACTCGCGGCACACGCGACAGGTAGGTCAGGTGATCCACCATTCCCGCCGCTGGGTGGCGGGGTCTGGAACTATTCCCGCTTTCTAAGTCATAATTTCTCTTCCACCTGTCTCCTGAGGGGAGGCTGGGTGGGCCATTAATCGTATATATCTGCCAGGTAAGTATGTACAAAACTTTATTGTATCTTAACAATATCATTTTTGTACAAGTAACTTACCCAGCAGATATATACTTAGCTGATTGGCACCCTTGGTGGCGGGCAAGAGACAGCTAAAAAACAAAATAATATTTAAACTACATACATTAAAAAAACAGGAAAAAACAACCTATGTTCTTGGATAACATAATCCATAGTTCCTACCTTATTGGGCTGAAGACTTCATGACTACTGTCGATGAGTCTGCTTGCCTCAAGAGTTTCAACGAGGAATGAACCTATGGTTGAATAACTCTTTGGATCGTGTCAATGGGGGCTAGCCCGCTTACGCGACAGAGCCTATACTGGATCGTACCAATGGGGGCTGACCCACTTACATGGTAGAGCCTTGACCTTTTGTCATATCAATGGAGACTCGCCCTCTTACATGACAGAGTTAAGGTTATTAAAAAAAATCACAAAGAGCACTGAAGCCAATCCCGATCACTGACCATGTTAGTCTTGTTACAATCTATGAATTGTAAGAGGGTCCCTATTCCTCTGACAATTAACCAATAAAAACAACCACCAATAAACAGTAATTTAAGCCTTAAACTAAATAGGCTTAAATTACTCGTAAGTAGCCATCTTGCTTGGTGAGTCGTACCCGCGTGAAGTCAGATTAATCAACAGATATCACAAGTTTAACATACGACTAGAATTTGAGAAATATCTAGAAGTGTCCGTGAACTATCGGTGATAAGATTAGTGTGAAAATAGTAGGATAAAGCGTCTTCTAAGTTAGTTTATCAAGTGTAATACTATAAATCAGAACAAGATGGCAGTAAGTTCCCAACTGCGGGAAGAGGTGGCGTAATTTGGCGGTGTCTAGCAGATTCGCAATACGATGAGGTAGCAGGAAGGGAACTGGCATTCTCATCTATGAAATCAGCAACAGCCTAACCAAAAAGATACAAAAGCATTCATAGATATATTAGAAGGATATAATCCTTCAAAAACTGGAACAAATCTAATGAAAATATCTTGAAAAAAATTAAGAAGAAGTTCCAAATAAAAATCCAAGTGGTCAAGAGACTCATAAAGAAAATATACATAAACCAACATATTCCGACAAAGAAAATGAATAAGGTGAATCTTGTGATATCCTAATTGATGCATTAGGAAAAAGAATGCCAAAAGCATGCAAACTGTGTAAGGTTTGGTATAGCATAGTAAATCCACAAAACCTAATCAGAAAATGTGCTGCATGCAACATTCCGACCCATCCACAGTGTGCTGAGTAATACAAGATTTGAGAAAAGATACAAGAATTTTTTGTCAACATGTCTATCATGGATAGACAATGTTATTAAATCAAGATTGAATGTACAAATAGTTGAGGATGAAGAGGAAGAGGAAGAAGAAGAAGAAAGAAGAAGAGGAAAATGGAGAGAAGTAAACAAAAATGAAATGACAGAAAAAAATAAGGAAACAAAGAACAAGATAAAAGTATGGATGCAGAGATACTCATTGATACTACATATGAGGCAATAAAGCAGCATACCTACGAAGAAATAAATTACGATATGACAACAGAAAAGCAAATCCCGAAGAGGCTCTACCCAGATCTATACAATGACGGGAAAGAGGAAAATATAGACAAGAAAGACAAAATCTGCAAACCTTTTGAAAAGAGGGGAATTGCAGATTTGGAGAAAGATGTTACTACAAACATCCTAAGATATGTCAAAACTATGAAATATATGGTAAATGTGCATACTTAGATGGATATGGGGATGATTGCAGAGATCTGCATCCAAAATAGTAAAAACCTAAAAGAAGGAAAAGGATGTAAGTTCGAGACAAAAAATGCAAATATATGCACCCTGTAGCCATGAATCATAATCAAATAAATAACCAACCAAGTAATAAAATCCAAATAAGAAAGAAACAAATAAAGAGAGAAATCAAGAATATCAGGTAAAAGAGAAAAGCAAACCCCACCAATGAGATATGCAGAGGTGTCAGCAAAAAAATTTCAAAGCATCAGCTCGAAATTCTAAACTCAAGAGATAATAACTGTATTTTATTATGCAAGAGGCATATTGCAGAAAACGGAGAAATTGCAGATTCAGACACAAAAGAAATGAATAATTATGATGAAGGAAGATCAAAATATTATGGCAAAGTTGGATTTTTAATGTCATGAAATTTCTGGAAATGAAAAAAAAGAACAACATACCAGAACAGGAAAGAGACATGGGAAAATCCTTATTACTACCAGTATTAAATGAAGGAGACGCAAACCATCATAGTGATGAATGCGGCAGGGTTTAGTTACGAGTAACTCAAAAAGAAAAAATAGAGTACTTAGAAGAACTAACCCAAAATGAAAAGAAAATAGATATAATGAATATAAGTGAAACCTGGTATTCCCAAGAGACTGGGAAGGATGATCAAATAAAAGGGTTCCAACTTATAGATCAGATAAAGAATAGGAATCAAGGAGGAACCGCAATATATGGGAAAGACAAAAAACAAGGAAAAATATATGAGAAATATAGTAACTCAGAATGTGAACTAATAGCGGTAGAATTTGAATCTGAAAAATTGATGAACATATAATAATATAGACCTCCTAATACTAAAGAGTTTGACTTAA
>NC_087219.1:32387036-32437122 GCF_015104395.2 Macrobrachium nipponense
CCATTTTCTAAAGGATGGGAATCGTGCCGCTTCATGTCCCCATTACTATATCTGCAGAAATGTACGGTCCCAGCGAGTAGCAATTCTCATATGTCGCTTTCACATCTCTGAGGTAATGTGAGCGCAACACAGAGTTGCTTCACCAATATGTGGCACTCAAGATATCACTGAGTGCCATATTCTTTTGAAAAGCAACCGAAGTCGCTATAGCTCTGACTTTGTGAGCTTTAATCTTCAAAAGACTAAGGTCACTATCTGGACATGAAACATGAGCCTCCCTGATGGTGCTTCTTAAGAAGAACGCTAGAGCGTTCTTGGACATTGGTAATTCCGGTCTCCTGACCGAGCACCACAGGTTGTCCGACGGACCTCTAACTTGTTTAGTTCTTGCCAGATAAAACTTGAGAGCCCTGACAGGGCACAGGACTCTCTCTGGTTCTCGTCCGGTAACCTCTGATAATCCCTTGATTTCAAAGCTCTTGGGCCAGGGCTTGGACAGGTTTTCGTTCTTAGCTAAGAACGAGGGACTCAGAGAACACACCGCATTGTGTTCTCTGAAACCCACATGCTTACTCATGGCCTGAATCTCGCTAACCCTTTTCGCTGTTGCCGAAGCGGTTAGGAAGACAGCCTTTCTAGTTAGATCCTTCATCGAGGCAGCATGCAAAGGTTCAAACGGGCTTGACATTAGAAATTTCAAGACAACATCTAGATTCCATGATGGAATTCTAGGTCGCGGAATCTTTGAGGTTTCGAAAGACCTCAAAAGATCGTGCAGATCCTTATTATTCGACAGATCCAAGCCCCTGTGCCGGAAGACTGTCGACAGCATGCTTTTGTAGCCTTTGATCGTGGGCACTGAAAGCTTGTCAACACTTCTAAGGTGTAAAAGGAAATCGGCAATCTGGCTCACAGAGGTTGTGGAGGAGGAAATATCTCTCCTCTTACACCATCTCCTAAAAACAGCCCACTTCGATTGGTAAACAGCTTGAGACGATGTTCTTCTAGCGTTGGCAATAGCTCTTGCCACTGCTCTTGAAAAACCTCTCGCTCTGGCCAACTTTTCGATAGTCTGAATGCAGTCAGATTCAGAGCGGAGAGGTTTTTGTGATACCTCTCGAAGTGGGGCTGTTTGAGTAGATCGATTCTTTCTGGTAGAGTCCTTGGAAAGTCTACCAGAAATGACATGACCTCTGCGAACCAGTCGCTTGCCGGACAAAATGGGGCGATCAGGGTCATTCTTGCTCCTTCTGAAGCCGCAAACTTCCTTATCACCTCTCCCAGGAGTTTGAATGGAGGGAAGGCATAGACATCCATTCCCTTCCAATTCCATAGCATGGCATCTATCGCTATTGCTCCTGGGTCGAGAACCGGGAGCAGGTAAAAATTGGGTTGGGAGCCTCTTTGTCTTCGATGTCGTGAAGAGGTCTACTAACGGCCTCCCCCACAGTCTCCACAACTCCCGGCAAACTTCTGAATGGAGAGTCCACTCGGTCGGAAGCAGCTGATGTTGACGGCTGAGAAGGTCTGCCCGAACGTTCTGCACTCCTGACACGAACCTTGTTAGTATCGTTACATTTCTCATCTTCGCCCAGAGCAAGATATCCCTCGCTGTCTCGAACAGGGATCGAGAATGCGTCCCTCCCTGTTTCTTGATGTATGCGAGAGCAGTGGTGTTGTCCGAATTGATCTGGACAATCCGTCCTATAATTCTTCCCTCGAAGAACTGCAGAGCCAATCGAATTGTTTCTAATTCCTTGAGGTTTATGTGCCAGGACCTCTGTTCCCCTCCCCAGAGGCCTGACACTTCCTCCTCCCCCAGTGTTGCTCCCCAGCCTGTCATGGACGAGTCTGAGAACAACACTAGGTCTGGGCTCAGAAGCTTGAGAGACAGTCCTTCCGATAGCTTGACTGCTCTCTTCTCTAACATTTGATCCAGAAGATCTAGCAGGATCTGTTGTTTCGAAGTCTGGTAAGATAGCGACAGATCTATCGGTTCTGTGCTTAAAGGTGGTCTTGAGAGGAACGGGATCTTGTAACCGTTCTGGATAATTTCTAGTGACCAACTGTTCGCTCCTCTTATCTTCCATGCCTCTGCAAAGAGAGAGAGTCTCGCTCCGACCGGTGTCTGAAGGGTAGATAAGTCATTTCTTTCCCCTTGGTTTTGAAGGGGCTCTGCCTCTAGGGAAGCTCCTCCCCCGAGTGGAGGCTCTCGAGGGAGCTCTGCCGCAAAAGGGCTTAAAATTCTTCCTGGAAACTTGCGTAGTCTGGGAAGAGGGTTGGGCAGCAGGACGTTTTGAGGATTGAGATAAAAGGTCCTGCGTTGCTTTTTCCTGAAGATTCACTGATAGATCTTTTATCATTGATTGAGGAAACAGATGAGCCGAGGAGCGAACAACAGTTCTGCCTTTCTGTGCAGGCGATACTGATTTCGACTGTAAGCTGCCAGTAAAGCGCACGTTTCTTCAGGACTCCCGACGCAAAATGTGATGCCAATTCGTCGGAGCCATCCCTTACTGCTTTGTCCATACATGACAAAAAAAAAATACTAGATAATTCCTCTAAAGAATAGAGTCTGGACTTCTAGACTGCATGTCTAAAGAGAACCGACCCCCAGACACCAGTCAAGGAAGTTAAAAACTTCTAGTGTCCTGTAAATACCCTTAAGATGATGGTCTGTTTCCGTCATCGTCCAGGATACTTTTGCTGACGGAAGGTAAGATCTTCTAGGCGCATCAACTAAATTAGAGAAACCACCTTGAGCGGATGCAGGTATCCTCAAACCTGCTTCCTCCTCCGTTTCATACCAGATTCCTCCTCTACCACTAAGTTTTGCGGGGGGAAGAGCAAATGAAGTCTTGCCCTTCGCCTTCTTGGATTCCATCCAATCGTGAATCCTCTTGAACGCCCTTTTTGTAGAGAGAGACGTAGCCATCTTCACAAATCCTGGCGTCTTCCTTGCCTTCGATGAAGATAGTTGAGAAGGCGGAGAGAGAGGAACTGGTGCTTGAAACTTATTAGGAAACAAGTATTTCAAAAGTCGAGTCAGGGTTTTATAATCCGAAGAAGATGAGGCTGAAGACTCTTCTTCATCCTCAGGACCATGGTCAGTCAAGTCCTCTTCTTCCAATGAAACAGCCGAGGTGTCCTGTTTCGAGCGAGAAGAGATTAAACTCTTATTTGCCTGAAGAATTTTCGAAGAGATTAGAGTATGTTCTCCTATCAGCGTCGAATTTCTATCAAGTTCCTGTAAAGGAACATCATGCGGTGCGTCCTGGAGAACTCCCTCTTGACGAGAGTCTAAATGAGGCTTTCGTCCAAATTCTTGAAGAATCGATCGCTCACTCGTCTGAGGAGCGTCCTGCCTCATGTTTCTGCGAGCGTCCTGTCTTTTAGGACGCCCAGCGTCCTCAAACGCATATTCATGAGCGTCTTCGTCGTCCTCCTGGCGAGCATCCTGACGTGAAGAACGTCGAGCGCTTAGCAAAGACTTCTTAAAATCATGCCGTATAGCGTCATGACGTCTAGGATGTTTAGCGTCTTCAGAACCTGCATTGTGAGTTTCTTGTCGAGTAATCCGATGCTTGTGATATTGAGCATCCAGCGAAGCGTCCTCACGAGCGTCCTGAACAGTTTCACGATGAATAGGACGTCGAGTCTCTCTAACCATGCCTTTGCGCACTTGTTGAGGAGCGACATGATACGTAGACTGAAGCGCGCCATCACCGTTGTCCTTCGAACTTTCTCGATACCTAAATCTTACATTCTGAGCGGTTTCTTGAAACACCGCAGAACGAGAGTGCTGATAAGAGTCTTTACGGGATTCTTGCCGAGCGTCTCGACACTTAATTGCTTTTGGAGGAGTGTCCCGCCGAGAGAACCTTGACAGAAGTTCTCTAAGTCCTATGGCGCTGTAGACTCTCCCTACGTTCTCGACTATCCACTTTATCTTCCTCCGGTCGAACATCGCCACAGCGAATCCTCTGAGCGTTCTCCAACTCCTGACAAAGGCGACGGCCGCCTGTGAGGCAACTAACGTCTTTGTTGTTTTCGCTGATACTTCCAGAGGCTCTATCAAACGGAGCACTAGCGCGCTCCTGAATGAATCGTCGAGGTCTAGAAGGCGACGAAACAGGAGAGGGAGAAGAACGAGGAGAGGAAGAAGGAGAACGCCTGGATTTCTTGACAGGCAACCATAGATCCTTCTTATGATGACGTGATCTTGACTCTCTTTCAGCGAAAAATGCAGACAATTGTTGATGCATCGCCAATAGGGTCTCCTTAGACGGGGAAGATTCATACGACGGACTTATCCAGTGAGAAGAAGATGGGCGAGGGGAAGCCCTCTTCTCTCTCAGGACTACAATCAGGTAGATTGGAGAAAACCAGCTCCTTTTCACAAGACGTCCTAACTCTCTTCTGTGGAATACGATCTGATAAAGCGTCCTCTTCTCTAAATCCTCTCTTGAGAGGGCGGGAAAGACGACGGTCGCCTGTGCGACGTCTTACGTCCTTACCGCTCTCGTCTTGAGAGGCCCTCCGAGAGACCCATCCTCGTTGAGGAGAAGACGTCTCGGAGGAAGAGAAACATTCTTTCAATATTTGAGCTCGCGCATGAACTTTGGCAGCCTGGGAATCGTCTTCAGGTACTGCCGAAGGGACGCCAGACCGGTGTTTAGTTCCCATAACCCTCCTTCAGCTTACGACATGTCCATTCCCTATGTCCTGGGAGTCCGACAGAGGTCTCAGCCTGGAGGAGCTATAGGACCGGTTTGACGCCCCCTCCACAACACTATCACTATCACTGCACTTTTGCACATTAGTTTTATCACCGCGACTTTTGACAGAAGCACTCCTGGAGGAAGACCTCCTGATTCTGTCACGTTCAAGCTTACGTACATAAGACTCATACGCCTTCCATTCAATATTAGTCAGAACCTCACATTCTTTACACCTATCATCCAATAGGCAAACATGCCCTCTACAATTCGTGCACACCGTATGAGGGTCTACCAAAGCTTTCGGTAATCTAACCTTACACTCTTTCACACCGCACACCCTGAAACTAGTAGAACTAGATCCAGACATCACGATTCAAGAACAATCCAAGCCAAATTCAAATCCAAACCACAATAGCGTATGCCAAGACACAAAGACAATTTCAAAAACCAAAAGACAATCAGAATACTTAAGTGACCAAAGAAGTTTTCAAAATCCTGAGCGGAGGTAATGGAAACACTTGTTTACACTACCGCGACAGAGAAAAATCTGAATAGAAAATGGGAATGGTTCCTGACGCCCGCCTCCCAGCGGCGGGAATGGGTACTTTTGACAGAAGCACTCCTGGAGGAAGACCTCCTGATTCTGTCACGTTCAAGCTTACGTACATAAGACTCATACGCCTTCCATTCAATATTAGTCAGAACCTCACATTCTTTACACCTATCATCCAATAGGCAAACATGCCCTCTACAATTCGTGCACACCGTATGAGGGTCTACCAAAGCTTTCGGTAGTCTAACCTTACACTCTTTCACACCGCACACCCTGAAACTAGTAGAACTAGATCCAGACATCACGATTCAAGAACAATCCAAGCCAAATTCAAATCCAAACCACAATAGCGTATGCCAAGACACAAAGACAATTTCAAAAACCAAAAGACAATCAGAATACTTAAGTGACCAAAGAAGTTTTCAAAATCCTGAGCGGAGGTAATGGAAACACTTGTTTACACTACCGCGACAGAGAAAAATCTGAATAGAAAATGGGAATGGTTCCTGACGCCCACCTCCCAGCGGCGGGAATGGGTACTAACCACCTGGCCGACCACTGCGTGTGCCGGGAGTTTTGAAATTCTGTCGAACGTCAGAGAATACAGCTATATATATATCTGGCAGGTAAGTGTCATGAACAAAACATCATTCTTAAAAACATAGCCTAGCAGTTGTTAAACTGAATTCTGATAAGTTGGGGTCTGCTATGCTGACAAGCCACTGCAATGTAAAAAATATATCTACAGTATGATCATACCTTGTAAGGCATGTTTAGGAGAAACACTGCACTCCACTGGGAAAAGATGGCTGACAAGCAGTCTCTGAAATCTAAGGAGGAGCTGAATGGACGGAGAGAGTTCTCCAACAGTTCCTGATACTGCACCAGTGAGCCCACCACTCCGCTCATGATGACTATCTACTAATACTGCTGACGAGATCATAGACATGTTGTCTGGTGCAATAGCCTGAAACGAGTAAATTTATTTTTGAATACCTCACTTGCATTCAAAAATTATAAAATACAACTTTAACATGCAAACTTTTTTTTTTATCTGTAATAAAACAATACAGAAATAGACAGGTTCTGCCTTGTAGTCATAAAAATAATTAAATTCTTATATACAAGCATTAAATTTACTTAATGATCTCAAACTTCAATTAAATAAAAAAAAACTTTGCAATATTCAGTGTTTTATAATAGTTAAGTACACTATTTTTGCCATTCATTTACAAATAGGGGTTAGAGGATACTATATATAATTCTGCTAATATGAAAATGTAGTCATGTAGTGTAAACTCTCTACTCTATTTTAACTTCATCTTCACATATTACTTTAAGCATTTTTGTTAAACCCTTTCATATTATAACATCCTTCATCACTAGCCTTCTAAAAAGGAGCTACTGTAGCTTTTGTTGCAACAGATTTGGAATGCATTCTGGGATTCAATAGCCTTTTACTAACAGTTTTCCACAAGTAACAAAGGATTACAGGTTGTATACTTTATTCAAGAGTAACTTGGAGGGAGACATGGTGCAGATTAACCTCATTCTACCCTTTAGCAGTACCTGTGCAATGAGCTAAAAGTTCTCAACATGTTTAGCAGCATGTTATTATTTTGCCATAATGGCATCAGTAAGACTAAGAAGCATTAAAACTGTCTTCTCTCACATGTACAGAGAGGACCATAACCTAACAGAGACACTTAGAAACAAATGCTAACCTGCAATCTCATTAGTGTTTGTGTAGATGCATTTCTCAGCAACTGTCTGACAAGATGTAGCAATGGTAACGTTGCAGACTGGTCGTCTGACATGGAATTGTCGCAAGAGCGTCGAGCAGAGGGAGTGTCTCGCATATTTTTCCTGGGACTAACGTTAGATCCTCCGATGCTGTTAGTACTGCTTATGGTACTGCTTTGTATGACTTTGTTCTTCTCACTCCATTCAGCCTCCTGGACCTCAACTTTGAATGTAATATACAAAATTTAAATATATATCAATAATAGTACAGTCTAAAAAAACTTTAATGCTTGTGATGAAATACCTCATGCAACATTCATAATGTATTATCTCAGTAATTACAATCTAATATATTAATAATATTCATGGTAGTAACAAAATTAACACAGAAAAAATATAAGAACTGGTCAAAATGAACACCTAATTCAGAGACAAATTCACTTACATTTGATAGCAGCATTAAGAGCCATTTCTAAGCCACCATCAGCCATCAGACTTGAGACCAGAAGGTCAATCATAAAACGCCGGCCTGAGCTCATGCTGGATATATCAGATCCTAGAAAAAAGAACAACTGATCAGTAATGTGAACGTTGTAAATTAAGACCCAACTGAACCAATAGTTCATGAAATGCAACCACCACTAATCTTTCCCTAAAGCCCTTTTAACACAAAGATATGAAAAAGTAAGTTCTTTCACAAAACTGCACTCTCCTTTCTGAGGAAAATAACAGCACAAGAAAATAGTGAAAGCTCTCAGACACAGACCCCAACACAAGAAAGGAAGTAAAATACTGAAAAATGACAATTTGTCGAAAAATTGCATTTTTCCTAACTATACAAACCTGAGGTCCTTTAACAATAGGAAGGTAACTAGCGGCAGCTGGGACGGTCGTAAGCTTCGAAACAAGGGGAAGAGAACGGTAGTTAACTGCTTGTCCGATCGTGCGCGCGCCCGTGCGCCGAGAGGTGAAGAATCACTTTTGCTTTAGGCCCATGCAAAAAGTTGCAGAGTGAGGGGTGGCATGAGGTGGGACTATATGTAAAGGACCTCAGGTTTGTATAGTTAGGAAAAATGCAATTTTCGACAAATTGTCATTTGTTCCGATACGTAATACAAACCTCGGTCCTTAACAATAGGAAGACTCACTTCTTGGTGGGAGGAATCTGAGTCTTTTGGTGAACAGACTGGTGTTCGTCCAACCCTTGGAGTACCTCCCTGGTCGTAAGAGCAAGGGAGGGATCCAACCTCTGTCCGATGATCGGGGTGTGCACCGCAGGATCAATGGTCAGACCTCTGGGCCAAGTTACTAAAAGAGAGGCAAGCGGTATCTCTCGTACCAGCAAGCAAGAACTTGTTCCTGTTTGCAAAGAGACAATCATAAAATGATGGGTTTGTCTCAATTTGGCATCCATTGCCTCCCCCTTGTTGGAGGAAGTGGTGGTATATTTACTCCTATCCCTACTGAAAGGGATAGGATGGTGCTCTATTGAGTAGCTCACCTGCATCTCGTCTTACCACAGCAGGGTGACGACCGTGTACCCTCTACCCAGAGGTAGAGGGAAGAAAAAGATGGGAAGAGGAGCCAGTCACACTCTCATTCCTCATCCATTCTTACGGTCACACCAGGACTCGATGCTGTTCAGCCTGCGAGGGTCTGGGTTAACTACTACAACGTGTTGAGCAACCACCACGGTTCCCAAGGAAAAAGATCCAAGGAACTGTGGGCAATATCCAAAAGGTAGTAAGGAGGTGCATAGCGGTCCGGTTCGGACCAGGCGCCTGCCTTCATTACCTGCGCCACGGAGAAGTTCTTGCGGAACGCGAGAGAATGATGAAGAGGCGTCCACACTCATCCTGGGTGTCGAGTTTCTTCAGACAGCTCCGTCGCGCCTTCACAGGACAAAGCAGCATAGCCTTCGTATCGGTGGCGGTGAAGTCCATTAGGAGGGTATTGTGAAGGACTCGAACCAATCGTCAGTTGCCGAAGGGTTCTGAGTCCTTCGCTACGAAGATCGGATACGAAATCGAGCGTCACAAATCCCCATCCCTTTGTGCTTGACTTCTCAAGAGAAGTCATGCAGTTACCTAAGACGAAAAAAGAAGGGGATAGTCATATGACCTATCCCTATCTTCTCGACTTTGGAGGTTATGTACAGTACTCATACTGACAAGCTATTAAGACGAAGTAATGATTTGCTCTGTGGAACAACCGAACTAAGTCCACAGCATAGTTCGTAACTGACTCGGCGCGCTCTGACAGCTGCCGACTGACTGGTTCGGAATCAGTAGAGGCAAGTTGTCCAAGCATCCGGGTAAGTCACGTGACCTTCGCCCTTTAAATAGTTATGCTGAGAGACCAAACAAATAAAATATTTGTTAGTCACCGATGCCGGACGGCGCGGCGATGATTCTCTTAATGCATAAGCTCAAAAGGCGAAAGTCAATTGCCTTCAAAAGAAAACCGACCGAGGTCCCTGATGGCAAGAAAATCTCAATAGACGTTGAATCTCAGCTTAAGGAGAAACAACACTATGTGACGTTGAAGACGAAGGTAGGCAATGAATGCAACCTACGTCTTCCAGCTGAATCGAGAGAAGGAATCTCAAGATTCTAACCTGTGCTTACAAATGACTGAAAACGCTAACCGCCATTTCATTGCTGTCCGTTGTGCAATGAAAGCGGGGCGTTCTTCAGTAATGAAACAAACAAAGGGGAGAGCGCCTGAAGAAACTGCTTCTCATGGGCTGAACGTTTGGAAGTAGAGCTGGCAGGTGTGGGAGTAGGCGATGTCTTTCAATACATCTGCTAATCCGGGGTGAACAATGAACAATTGCACACCTCCGAATACAAGATATTTGAGGACAAACTCAGATTCCGCAAAAATCATTGCGCATTATCGATATACGATGCAGCAAGAGACTATTACAGAATTCTGTTACCGTGCGGTAAACAGAAAGATGAGAGTCGAATAGATATCCTGTTTAAAATTTAAAATTCCTCGCAATACCGAAGACGATGAATACTAGCGTCACAGCAGGTAGATGATCATTCATGTATGCGAGAATCCCCCATTAATCAGAGACTTAAGTCCGTGATTGTTGGGCAGAGATATGGTTGGTATCAATCAAAGCAGGTGAGAAAGACATAACCAACCGTCCATCTCAAAGCGGCAGCTGGTACTGAAATGCCTCGGGCAATTCAATACGCAGTAGCTGTCGCTGACTCGTCATCCTGAGTTGCCAAGTAATCCTTTCCACGAAGGAATGCGTTCGGCTAGAACCACCGAGCATAAAAAGATATGCTCGAGCAATTATATTTATGCGAAACGAATTTCGGTAAATATAAAAGCTTTAAATGGTGTTGTTGTGACAACACCATAAGTATATAAAATTGAAACTGGAAACTCCTGGAGGTTGCAGGCAACCCGAGTTGCAGTTCAATTAGAATACTTTTCGTCTAAGTCGCAATCCGTAGAATAACCAGGATATGCGCCTACCCCTCGGACCATTCAACTGCTTAGCAGAATCATGACGCGAGGTTAATATACGTAGTATATTGTAGGATTCTGAAACAACGATCTCCATCCTAAATTCTTTCCTTCAAGAAAACAAAATAAGGATTGGAGATCGACACTTCGGTCTCTATCAAAGAGAGTGAAGAAGTCTTCCTCGAAGGAAAGCTTCAATGGTGAACAGAATACTAAGACGATAGTTCAAGCCAAACTGGATATTCCCGTCCGTTCTTCTTCTATTCCAGGTTGGTCGCCTACTGTGAGATAGTCTTCTTTCAGCAGCAGTCTTCTTCCTAATGCTAGAAATTCCAGGAATTCGAGCATAGGCGAGGTTCCCGATTATCGTGTAACATATCGGGGATTCTCGTCTCGCTCACTTTGGACCGTGGTCTCGCCTAAGTGTTTGGGGATCGTAAGAAACTCTAACACTCTGAATGCGCTAGAAATTCCGTAGAATTCTAAGCAGTCTGCGAAACCCCACCGAATTCGTCAAACGATATCGGCTGGTGGTCCTCTCGATTCCCGTAGAAATCGAGAATGGGGCAGGATCCCTCCTCAACGGACCGGGGCTTACGTCAGGTAGGACCCGAAGGTCCCCCCGGTAGCGCAGTCCCCAACGTGGAATCCTACAGAGAAATCTCTGTAGGATCCCTCCCCTTTCCCTCGTAGCCGTAAGGAGAGAGGGAATGGGGGAGGAATTGGATACTCGCTCGCCTTCCCAGTGGAACTAGCAGTTGGAGAAGAGTAGGAGCAGCCATCGCCTCTCAGGAGACAACGTTTTCCCGAGGAGGGTTACGAACTCTCACTGTAGGTAAGGGTCTGCCGCCACTGTGAACGTCGTCTGGGTGGGGCTGATCGACACCTGACAGGAGAGAGCCGCGATACCGTCCTCCGACTCATTCCAGTCCTCGTCGAGGTTGAAACCTCTCAGGAGGACCGAAGGAGTATTTAAATACGGTGTCCGAAGACACGTAGAAACGCCGCTGTCGCAGTAGAGGAGGCGGAAGTAGCTTGATCGACCGGCCAGAAATGAGAGAGCCTTCTTGTCCGGAGACGAGAGACTCTGGTTCAAGACAGAATCGGCAAGCTCGATCGCGGCAAACCCACAGTCGGTTTGGGTTCCCTCTCGGGCCCCAAAACGACTCGAGCAGAGACATGGGCTCTGCTGGTGGGAGCGGCGATCCTTCCCCCAGTCGTTGTGCTGACGAATCAGTGCAATAACCTGGGCAAAGTTACTATGAATCTCGGAAGTTACAGCGTCTTGAGGAGTAGGACCATCCGAGTCCCTCAACAAGAGCAGCTCCCAGGACCCTCCTCCTTCAGAAGAAGGACCAGCAACAGAATCCCTGACGGTTGCCTCCAATCACTTGCGCGTACGTCCTGGTTGGTCCTAAGATCATACCTGGCACGTGCGGCGTCGTGACGGGATCGTGAGCGGCGCATCTCTCACGATCACTCCTATATACCTCGCTCTTCCTGGCGTATGCCGAGGAAGAATTGAAGGTATCGGAGAGACAGAACTGACGCTACCCCCTCCCCCCCCTGACGGTCGCCTCCAATCACTTGCGCGTACGTCCTGGTTGGTCCTAAGACCATACGTGGCACGTGCGGCGTCCGTGAAGGGATCGTGAGCGGCGCACCTCTCACGATCACTCCTAGCTACCTCGCTCTTCCCGGTGTAGCCCGAGGAAGTTGAAGGTAGTGGAGAGACAGACCTGACGCTCCCCCCCGCTCGCTGGCAGGACCAGCGTACGTGGGGGGGCTGCAGCCGATCACCAACCCGCGGTGGGGATCGATCTGCAGGCCTGGCCGTGCCGCTCACCTGTGAGCAGCTCGACTGAGCACGTCGACCCCGGTCCCGTGCGTCAGACGAGCTGCTGCTGGTCACCGTATCCGCGCCCGGTCCCTGTGGGAGCGGCGGTCAGGTGACCTGCAGAGCTCACTTTCGAGGTGAGACCGGGTGAGCGTCCTCGCGGCACGTCAAACCGCTGGTACCAGCCCGAGGCTGGTACCGTCGGTCGAGGGGACCTGGGGGACCTTCCCAACCCGTGGGCCGACCCGGTCAGAGACTTCCCGATTCACGTCCAACCGAGGTACCAGGCTGGATCGCTACGGAAGCGGCCGCTGGCCTGGCGAGAGTCACCTGAGCGGCTCTCGACAGTCTTCTGCTCCGTGCCTCGGTCATGACGCTGAGCGAACTCAGGCGTCTTAACTTTGGCTGCACGGTCACCCGAAGGAGACCGTACACTCGGAACTTCTCGCGGACGAGAAACCGAGCCGGTACCTGGCTTAGCAGCAGAGCTGCCAAGACCAGGCGAGGGTGTACCAGCGGTAGCCAGCACACCCTTGGTCCCCGTCTTCTTCTTCTTCTCAGAAGGGGAGACGGGCCCCGTTCCCGAAGGAACAGGAGGACCAGCAAGAAGAACCCCCCGCACACCGGAGTGTGACGAGCCCTTCGAAGTTCCCGAAGGAGTCTTCTTAGGGGGAAGATAACAAAACCCGGTTACCAGCTGGTCGCTGCGAGAGCGGCCGCTGGCCTGGCGAGAGTCACCTGAGCGGTTCTCGCCAGCCTTCTGCTCCGTGCCGTGGTCTTGGCGCCGAGCGAACTCTGGCGCCGAAACTTTGGCTGCATCGGTCACCCGAGAGCGTACACTCGGGATCTCCCGCGAACGAGAGACCGAGCCGGAACCTGGCGTAGCGGCATCGCCGCTAGCACCAGGCGAGGAAGTACCAGAGCTAACCGATACTCCTCTGGTCCCCGTCTATCTCTTCCTTACGGAAGGGGAGACGGGCCCCGTTCCCGAAGGAGCAGGAGGAACAGCAGAAGGACCCCCCGTCCCACCGAGGTGGGACGGGCCCTTAGAAGTTCCCGAAGGAGACTTCTGAGGGGGGGGAGGCAGCCTTCTTCTTCTTCGGCTTATGGGCCTTAGAAGTCGAAGGGGAAGAGGCAGCAACAGACGAAGATGACACCTTCCTCTTCTTCGTCAGCTCACGCAGGACAGTCGTCAGTCCTCCATCCAGGCCAGAGTCGGGCCTATTGCCGAAGCAACACGGCCCGACTGCACCTGTCCGGAAGGACCTGGGACTGGGGAAGACACACCATGGGCAGGACCAGCATGGACAGGCGCAGGAACCAGGAGCGACAGGAACAGCAACCAGCTCAGGAGCGGCAGGAACAGCGGCAGCGGTAAACACAGAAGGGACAGCCAAGCCAGTAGCGGGAACCACATCAGCGACAGGTACGGCAGGCCCAGCCATCGCCTCGTAGAATCATCGCAGCCAGCGGGAACAACCTGGTACTGGCGGCCGGTCCAGGGGGCGAGCTGCTGGAACAGCGGAAGTCCTGGGGCAGGCAACACGAAGAAAACACAGGCGGCGGCGGATACCCCTCCTCGGTACGGCGGCGACCGGCCCTAGAAGGCGGCAGACGGCGTCACCGACACAGCATGGGGAGTGTAGACCAGCGGGGGGGAAGCAGCATAAGCGGCCGTGAAGGTTGTAGTGGAGACCACTCCAAGGTCACCGCCCCAGACCTCGCTAGACGCTGCAGCAGATCGTGGATGCTAGGCACGCCCTGCAGCCGCAGTGGCCCATACCTGTCCAAGGTCGTCTCCCACGGATGTAGCACCTGCGGTAGCACAGGCAGATTAGTAAGAGGGGTTCCCTCACGCACAGGGGGGGAGGGGGGGACATGCCCACCCCGAACGGAAGGAAGACCCAAAAAAACAAAATACGAGGAAGCTGAGCGGGGGGGCAGGAAAGAAGACGAAGAATCGGATACCAAGGGAGTCGCGGGAGAGCTTTCCGACGACTTCCTGGCAGACCTTCGCTTCCCCTACCCCCGCACAGCAGTGAAAAGTAATATGAAAATGAAACAGAATACTGCACTTGCGATTCACTTCATAGAACTTAAAGGGGGAAAGATCAATTCCCGGGTAAGAGCGGAAACTTGATCCATAATAATATGATGCTATCATAAATATATATGAAAATGAACAATACTGCACTTGCTATTTTCACTTTCACAGCAATAAATCGTAAGGATTAATTCCCGGGTAAGAGCGGAAATTGATCCAAAATTAAATTTGATGCAATTAAAAAATGAAAATGAAAAGAAAACTGCATTGCGAATCCACTTTCATTGCATTCTATTCATACAAAATAAGAGGCTCGTGCCGAACGCAATCAAGCTCTCGGCAACGAACGCACAGGGCAAAAATATAATGAAAAAGAGTACTTACATCTTTCAATTACACACTTTCGCCCAAAATACATGACTCGGCGCGAGTGCGCCCGCCCTCGGCACCGAGACATAATTCAAGGGTTCAATTCATGAAAAGAGCGGAAATCGCCGTCTCTACGGCGATAGCTCCATGTTGATTCATAATTAAGTAATGAAAATGAAAACAGTGTACTTACAGTTTCATTTTCAAGTCAAACAAACCATTAGTAGAAAACATAATATAAACAAAGCATACGACGATGAAGCGGGCAGAGAGCGATGACGAACACGTCCTTCACACCCGCGGCCGAAAGCAAAAGTGATTCTTCACCTCTCGGGCGCACGGGCGCGCGCACGATCGGACAAGCAGTTAACTACCGTTCTCCCCTTGTTCGAAGCTTACGACCGTCCCAGCTGCCGCTAGTTACCTTCCTATTGTTAAAGGACCGAGGGTTTGTATTACGTATCGGAACAACTGGAAAATTCAATAAACATGGCCATTACTATTCAAATTATTAATGAAATTTATTGCCGTGCTCTCCTATTTGTACAAAGAGAAGATTTTCAACTCAATCTAAACACTTTACCACACACTCTAACTGATCTATACAACCTTGTAGCAATATCCAATCACTGAAATTTCTATAGAACTTTGAAGCATGGAAAACTGGACCATTCCAGTCTAGAAGTCTGACATTATGTGTACAATAAAAAAGACATATGATCTAAATGGAATTAGAAAAAAACCTTCCTAAGCTTATCAGTATCTTACAACATATACATGATCATTCATTTTAAAGATATACAGAACCTTACAACAATTCAACAAAAGCTTACAAGAACAATTTTCTTATTTTGTATGAAATGACTATGGAATCATACTGGCTTTCAGTTTTGATTTGGCTTACTAAAATGCCATTATTTCTTACTAAATTTGTAACTTCACTTCAGGGAATGAAAGCACACCAATAAAACTGCATACCTTGAATTCAGAACCCAACCCAAAAAAAACTATGCAATTCAATATTTTACTTTATATCCATCCCTAAAAAACACTTACCTGTGCTAGGTAAGGAAGAGAGACAGCGCTTTGGCCCGTTCCTCTGCTGTTGGCAGCAAAATAGACCAGCCTGTCTGTAATGTTGCTTGGGCAGCTCCCTTATAGAGAGAGTGAGTAAAGAATATTAAATTAAAGGAAAACTGCTGATACATATTAAATTTGAAAAAATAAAAGACCTACCACTGAAAGTCTATTAAAACACCCTTACCACAGAGATCATATCATTTATTTCACCATGCAACAACCTTGCTATTCAGATACTTTTACAAAAGTTTTAAATGCCTTACATCACACTCTTGCCATAGCATTATGATTTTATTACAAGGGCTAGAGAGAGAGAGAGAGGAGAGGAGGAGAGAGACGAGGAGGAAGAGAGAGAGGAGAGAAGAGAGAGAGAGAGAGAAGAAGATTGCCTTTCCATATTTATTGCTTTGACAACAATATCCCTAACATTCATTTTGGTTCGAATAGGCTGGAACATGTAGTTATGATGCTCAGTTTGTCACTCACAATGGTCCCTCTCCAATACATGTATCATAACAGGGACATGTGAGGATAAATGAACTTTGTTTCCATTTTACAAAATATGGACAATGTCCCATTCTTGATATCGAATCCTTTCCAGACACTATAAATTCATAAAGAAATATTTCTTTGTAAAGGATTAAAAAATTTAAATCAAAGTAGTCAAAGATTATTCATGTTCACTGAAGCAATGGCTGATTTGTTCTGTGAACAAATTTAAATCTTCCCTTTTACCTACTGAGGTAAACATACACACTGTGACACAACATACCTGAATTGTAGGCAAAACTCCAGAACTGCTTGCAAGATTGACAACTCGTTGCTTCAAGCTTCCTAGGAGAAAAGAACCCACCCGAAGTCCTATACTTTCCACATCTGTGTGATTCTGTACTGCTGAATGTAACTGGAAAAAATATATCAAAATGGAAAAACATTTAGATATGATGAACTCTTTTTTTTTTTACTATAGGCAATGATAACATTTACAGTACTACCATATAGTTCACTTAATTACAAAGGTATCAGTTACTAAAATGATAGAAGGTGAATTCATACATCATGAAAGTATACAGCTAATTACAGTCCACTAATTACTGCTGCATACCCTTCTACTGAAAAATGGGTAATTTCCAATATCTCAAGCGTAAAATATTTTCAAATTTTTCATACCTGCAATCTGAGCAAGTTCAACCCAGCAACAACCATGCACTCTTGCTCCTGTGATGGAATGCGATCGTCTGCAAGACCTTCTCCAACGCGAGCTAAAAGGTTCATTCAGCTTCACAAATGTTTCTTCGCCAAACTTCAACAACATAAGGCATTCGTTGGACACAGACCAGACATCTTGGTGCTCCATGCAAATGTCTGAAAAAATATTTTGGGATCTTATAGCTCTCTTAAAAAAGAGTATTAAAAAACTTCCTAATGATAACAGTTTCAGATGATCTATTGGTAACAAAAAACACAAAACCATATACAAAAGTTATTTACATCAAAAATGTTTTTTTTCAAAATGCTGTTTCAAAGTAACATACCTGTGATGGGCCACAAGCAATGCCAATAATACTTTTGCCTTGAAGAGCAGAGAGAAGGGATGGTTCTGGCACAGCTGCGTGAGGGGAGTCTCCCAACTGAGCTTGATCATTACGGCCCCAAACATACACTTCTCCATCCTCTGTTAATATGACCACATGCATGCAGCCAACACCTACTTCCACTACCTTTTTACCTGCATATGCACACAATAAAACGAATAAGAGGATTAAACATTATCAGAAAGAAAAACACATTAAAATACGACTATACTAAGAGACAATGTATACAAAGTCCTGACAAAATTAATTTAGGTTTAAGTCCAATTAATATTTTCTGACCAATGGTAACTGGGAACCTGCTTCATCAGAAAAAAAGTTTGATTACAAACTTTCCTCAAAACCTGGAATGAAAAATCTCTACACTCACTAACCACTTCAATGAAATATAGGACACTTAAAACAAAAATGAAGAGGATGATCTCCAGAGGTTATGGGTGAAGTTTAGATTAAAAAAAAAAAAAAAAAAAAAAAAAAAAAAAAAAAAAAAAAAAAAAAAAAACAACAACAACAACAACAACGCCCAGAACATTTTTCCAAACTTCTTGCTTCATATTACTTATCGAAACAGCCTATCAAGTTTTTCTCTGCATTTTTGGAGACGGGCATTAATACATTTTATGAATATACCTCACCTGCTAAAGTTTTGACCTGTCTTGGGTACCGAACATGTTCTTCACAATTGTGCCCTAATCGGTGGTTGTCTCCCTTACCCCAGGTGAACAGAGCGCCAGATTTGCTAAGAGCTAAAGAAAACTGAGCCCCACAAAAGACTCTACATATTTCTTGGCCCTGTAATTGAAAAACAATTCAGTATATTTAAAAGTTCATCTTAAGTCCCCTCAAAATGCTTTATTAAATATTACTATCTAAATATATATATAAACGACACAAATATGCCACATCCAATTATCAGGTACAACACTTCAATATATATTATAATAAAAAATAATGCAATGCAATCTCAAAAGTTTCATAATGGCAATCTGCTAAGCAAGATTAAACTAATGACTATTGTTTTTCTGAGATCATCTAATCCCTATGACTGCTTTGCTTGACAATTCTACCGAAGGATCTTACCTGAAGCTTATCAATTAATTTTGGTACTTTGGAGCCATCTGAACCCCCTCGACCTAGTTTTCCATAGTCACCGTCACCCCATGAATACACAGATCCAGAATCTGTCACAGCCAAAGTTTGTGCATCACCACTTCCACAGGCAACATCAAGGACACGTTCACCTGAAAATAATGAGTTAAGCGCAGGTTCTGAGAATGATGCTTATCAAAAAGTATAATGCTAACTACCCTATTTAAATTGGTCAAGGGGTATGCATGCCATTATGGTGGTTTCTTTACAGTTGCTACAGACAGCAAGTCATTAATATGAAATGAAAACTTGTATAAAAAATTCGCACTCAATTCCAAGACATTGCCTCATTAGCTTTTCATCCACACTGAAGAGATACCAATTTAGAATTCTCCTTGAATTCTCAACCTGTTTTATTATATCAAATAGTAAGTAATACAGAACTGTGCTTTTGATGCAAATTACCTTTCAGAGCTGACACTAGTGTTGGAGTGCTGTGGTCATCTGAGGAGCCATGCCCAAGTCTCCCATAATTCCCTCTTCCCCAAGTATACAGTTCACCCTGGGTTGTTATAGCTGCACTGTAAGTTGAACCACATGCAATGCTTGCAACTGTTTTTCCTTGTAGTTCTTGAATTAACGTGGGCTCCTCTCGAGAGCTACTGTCTCCATGACCTAGACGTCCACCGTCACCGTTACCCCAGGAATATACCTATATGGATAAAACCCCAACTATAACTAACTGAAAACTTAAATACACAATGTATACATATCTAACCTCCTTAAAAAGACCAGCTGCTTACAATATTACTTCTATCATTTGGAATACTTCCAATTTTCAAGTGACCTTCTATGAGGCTCAAGCACATAAGTACTACTGATAAGTAGCTTTTGGCAGAACAGTGAATAAGCAAAAGAAATCTTAATCCAGCAACAACAATTTTAGTAAGGGCATAAATTATCCCCTTTTTCTCAAATACGTACTTACAAGACAAATATGTAGTTAAACTGACAGACCACTTACAAATCATTTCTTAAAATCATTAAAAAATATCTCACAAAATCACTCAAATTTTTTCTTAAAAAACAATTTAAAACTATGTATTTCTTAAAGCAATAATATATTTCTTAAAATAATGTTACCAAAATTTCTTATAATCATCCAAATGCAGTTTTCTAAAATACTTAAAACAACTTTGACAGTTTCTTCTTTTAGCAACATGAAATGTCTAATGGAAGAAAATTTAAAAGACCTGAAAACTTACCTGGCCATTAGCTGTGAGAGCCAAATAATGCTTCCCCTCAGGATGAGTGGCAATTTTAACAATTTCTTCTTCAGGCTGGCCAAGAACAGGCTGTGGACACTGGGTCTCTGAATTATAATACAAGCTGTACAGAGAACCCTTCTGAGTAAGGATGAGCAAACATCGCTCAGCGCAAGCGATGGATTTTATTCCCAGTTCTGCCAGGGAGTCACAGTAATTGAGAGGTCTAGATGGACTAGAAGCTGCCGACCAAGCCAGCCATCCCCATGATAATACCTTCGGAAAGGAAAATGCAAATCATGGGGGGGAAATAGAGGGACCCACTTTTCACATGAAATAAAACAATCTATAGTTTTGCAACCTTTATATAAAAAAATTAAACTGATAAACCACTTAAGTGAGCAGAATGCCTAAAATAAGTTAAAGAAAAATGAGTCAACAAATCATTATTGAATTTTCCAATAATCTCCACTTTCTAGATTCTGCTAAATTGTGCAATGACCAATGTGTGATTTCAACCAAACTGTGTTGTGCTAAGTTCCTTCCCTATACTGACCTTGAAAATATGCCCAAGAGTGGGTATATCTCAGTGGTTCATGCAGAATGTTATTTAGTGATGTTTATGAAGAAAAAGATGGGAAAGCTCTGCTATAAGTATCCCACGTTTTCATTATTTATTTTGTACAATCCTCCTGATTTCCCAGTATACAATGACACGGTTATTTAAGAAGAATAACCTGATTGGACAAAATATTTACTAAACTAATAAAGAGGATTTGAAAATGTTTAATGCAAAAATAAAACTACTGTTCAATCAACACTACCTTTATCATATGACTATGATCTTATATATTCTGTACATGTACACAATACTGTATGTTGTATACATACTTCAATATACAGGGTAGAATTTTAATACTGTTCTATAACTTTTATTCTTCTCTTGGTTTGTCTTTTAGAAGAATAGACTTGATTGTGGTAAATATTTAAACTATAATTTCAATCATATGACAATAATTTACTGTCTTACCTAGCAAAAACATTTAAATCATAAAATAAAAAATAAAAATTCTTTAGAACATTTACAGATGACTTTGAAAGGGAAGGGATTTATAGTGTATTGTGTCTATCAACAACTACACAAATTAGGACATGTCTCTCAGAAAGAGAGGTTCAAAATTTTAAGAATAAAAAACTGGGTCCCTGTGTGATGATACCATCAACTCACCTCCTGCCCTTGAGTAGGTCGACCATGAGGAGAATGGAGTGGTGGCGTATGAGGGGCTGCTAAACGATCGAGGTGACAGAGTAAAATCACAGCTGCTTGTTCTAAATCTACGCTTATATCTTCATCCTCTGGGAGTTCTAAATATCGAAGCAAGCACTCGGTTGGATTGACCTGAAATGGTGTCATTCATATCATATAATTTCTTCACAAAACAAAGAAAAGGAATTTTATTAAGAACAGCTTATCTTTTAGTAGCAATTTCAATTCATGAACTTCACAGCTTGAAGAACTGATACATATTAGCTTAACTTGCCAAGTACTGAAATGCTATTACAAAATACTTCTGACCACATAAGTCCCTCATAATCACATAATAATGCTTATTCACTGGCCTACAAAGAGCACATGTTCAACACATAGGAATACTGGAACATTCTTTATGCTGACTTTAAATCTAAAAAGCATATAAATTCAGAAAAAGCATACATTCTACATAAATCTTATTATTAATCTTCAATAATACTTGGCAGTTATCTCAAAAATATACATAATTATCTAAAGTGTTTTAATCCTAACCAGTGATACTGAAATTCTTCTACAGTGGCCAACCTGCAAAATGAAAAGAAGAGTGACAGCGAAAATACTGCCATGGAATGCTGCGATCCACTGACATAAATTCAGATTTCAACTGCTACTTATTTTCATATTTATTTTATTTGCATATGCATCTCTGGATGGACCCTCTCTCAACTACAGTTTTATTTATTCCCTAAAGGATGTTCTACTCTGACAAAACTTACAAAGTGAGATTCGTTTTTGTTCATCCTGTCAAAAAGACTTTGCTGTTTGTAAGCAGAATCAACACATCGAGGAAACAACACAAACAAATTCAATTTTTCTAAATTTACAGACAAACTCCACATGGATAGCACCAAATTCGAAACCATGGTATTATCAAATAATGTGCTGCATATCTTCCTGAACAGCACTGTTGGAGTCTGGGAATGTGACTTCTACAAATGTAACTAGGTTATTTGGTAAAATTTCTTTTTAAATAATCATGTAATAACAACCTACAATCAAGTACGCCATTTAGAAATGTCTAATATCGGATACACTATTCAACTTTTGATTACTTGAGACACACCATTACAGGGTAGGGTACAACCTCTGCTTTTGACCTAAGCTGCAGTGTTTGTTTTGCTTTTTTATTTTAATTCATTGTGCTCTTTAGGAAAGCATTATAGCTCTAAAACTGAGCAACATTAAGAGTCTAAAAATATGTAGTGACTAACTGTTACTGTTCAACAACAACATACTATACATAATAGTAAAAATATGTGATAACGAAAAGAAAACCATCAAAATGATTGATCTCACCTCCATGGGAGTATTTTCATCCCAAACTGGTGACGGAGGAGACTTGAGGAGAGGGATGGCTCCGAATCTATGCAGCACAGGTAACAATGGTGCACTGGTCCCATGGCTACTAACTCTGTTATCAACCTGTAAAACAACAGTTTTATTACCAAAACATAGTGTGCCAAAATTTTCCCTAATAATACAATTACTGACCTGTGTTGCAAAAGTTATTAGAAATTTACATAAGCAATGCAAGTGCTACCTTCTGTTGAAAACCTCAGAAATTTTCACTAGCAATATTAGTCAATTAACCTGTGTGTACAATGATAACTGCATTTTCCATTGAAATTTCATTCCAAATATAAAGCATACCTGTCGTTTCTAAGCAAATCTACAGGCTTATGTATTTAATGTTGCAGCCTTCCAAACAATTCATCAAATACCAACTGATATATAAGTAAACTAATCACTTCTCAGAACAATACTTTATAGACTGGGGATAAAAAACTAATAAAAGCTTTACCTGATTGCGTCCAGAATCCCACAGCTGCAGCAGTAAGGTTATTATAGTGAGTAATGTTGAAAGAGTGGCACGCTGTAATGCCAAGTGAAGCAGAAGAGATAGCGCCATATGTCTATCACCTAAGGGAACTTTTGTAACACTACTGCTACCAGTACCTGCAAAAAACATAATCAGTCTTTGTTAAAATTTTAAGAGGAAAAACAGATTTATATGCAAATGCACATGAGAAAAAATTTACAGGTTTTGTAACAATATTACATCATAGAATTATGACATAACACTGTACTAAAAAATACCTTTACAAAGGGAGTATGAATGTCAATTCATACTTACCTCCAGGAACTTGGCTAAGAACAACAGTTGTAAGGAATTTCTGCGATCTTTCCACAACATCAAGCCATACTGATGACACGGTAGATTCATCAAACAAGGTAGCTTCTGGGAGTGTTTCCAGGGCCTCTAAGGATTCCTGAAAAATCAATACTTTAATGATAGCATATTATAGTTTTTCCCAACCATTTAATTAATTCTTTGCCTGTTTTTTTACTGTTTCCTTCATTCTACCACTTTTCCATGCCTCAAGAAGCACATATTCCTTACAAACAACCTACCATTTATCAAGATGCACTCCTACCTGATTATTGCAATCTATCATTTAAGAGAGTGGTCTATCTCTTCCTAGATATGAGCATAAGCTTGCTGGCCTCATCGGCACTTGCATCTTTAAAAAAAGTAGTCTTCCAAACAACCTACCTGAAGTAGTTCTGTACACAAGTCTGCATCTTCACCAGACCTCCACGCTCTTCTAAGAAATGCAAATGCAAAATTGAGGGCAGCCCTTGACCCTACTCTTGCCAAGCCTAAGGTAGCCCTTTCAGATCCACCTCCTCTCCCTATACGTCCATCTCCCCACACACCAGACGTCTGAACTTTTTTCTTCCCTACGCTCTCCCCCGATTTTGTTTCTGGAGGTCTTGCTCTCTTCAGAGCAACTAAGTACCTGAAAAAGAAGATCTTTTAAAGGAAAGGTCAGCAAACCTGTTCCCAATGACAGAATATAAAGTTTGTTACCATAACCATTCACTGCCATCAGTTTCTTAAGATTAAATTTGTTGACATTGTGTTTATACACCAATTTAAGACAGGCCCTTAAACATATGCTTTGTAGTTTGATGTTTGCCTTAAAAAAAACTATCAAAATTTGCCCTCAAGTGTTAAAAGAATGGGTCTAAGGGAGCTATTAGAAAAAAATTTGAAGTAGATATCAACTCTTCGGCATATGTACCAAACGCCAGCAGGAAACAGGATACAAACTACAGAATCGTTCACTAGCCTAAGTCTCTGCTGTTGAAAACTCTTGACCCGACATTCCCTTATTCACATTTATTTTACGGAACCACTGTACATGAAATCTTTTTGCTCCCAGCTGCAATACTTTCTGCCTTTTACTGCTCATCATTTCCTTTGGCCTCTTTTTATATAGTTTTCCAACTTTTTTCAACATTATATGATGAAATGAAAATTTACCACAGCTAATTGTTGACTTTCGACCTATGCGAGTTACGACTGATCGACTTTACGACCACCCACAACTAAAATGAGTGGGAAGCGACTTGAGCAAGAAAGAATGGTGTCCAGTTGAACATACGACAGTTTTTCCCCAGTTCCCGCCTCTCCACAAACGCACCTCACTTTTTGTGCTGCTAATGACTATTATCATGCATCGGCAACAAGGATATAACTCCAGTAAACTTATGCCATCAAACACAACCATAGATAAAATTGAGAGAGAATAATTTTAATCAAAACTTCAGGTCTTGAAAGAACACATATTACTGTTGTTTTCACGCCGATAAAAGATAAGTGACATAACTAACGGTAAAGCTCGTACTAAGATAACTAACGGTAAAGCTCGTACTATGAAGAAATCAAGTGAAAATGCTGAATGGAATCACGTAATATTTTTACACGGTAAACATGCACAAGGCAATCCGTTAATGAAAAAAATAATTTAGTTCATAAGACATATTAAATTCATATTTCGACTTTAAAACATGTCGTATAATGACAAATTACCTTGTCTCATGTAAGTAAAGTAACTAGATATTTGATACTAACTAGAAGCAAGGCAATTCGCTCTGAGTTGAGTTAAATACAGCCAAATAAAGCAAACCCGGCGAACTAAACTCGTATTCGCCATCAGCTGATTTCCAACCAAAACATTGACCACTTAAGGGATTTTGACGTAAGGAAAATCTATTTCTGGGCGATTGGCTCGTGTCGCCAGCGAAATATCCTTTAATCTATTATTTCTAGGGTAAATGTACTAACACATACCAGAGAATAAATAAATAAAGAAAAAGGTCAGTATAACCGACTCGCTCACTCTCCCAGAGAGTGTCGGTATGAACACTATGGCGAGTGAGACCACTACCACGAGCCAAATGCCAATAGAATTCTCCCACTACAAAATCCCCCAAGAGGAGAGCCGACCCACCGAGTGGGCAGCACCTACTACTACTACTCCATCCCATGCTGCCGACTGCTGCGCCTCTGGTGGCCATCCTGAAGTTAGCAGACAATCTTGGCGATGGGATGGGTATAGGGCGGATTTCGCTGGCGACACGAGCCAATCGCAGAATAGATTTTTCCTTACGTCAAAATCCCTTTTCTGGCTCAGCTCGTGTCGCTGCGCGAAATCGTACCAGAGAAATAGCACAAGATTGTAAAGAAATTTAACAAAACATAAAAAGGTCTCAAATAAAAGATAAAATAAAAATAAATCAATATAATTGCTAATAAAGATACATATACACAGTGATACAAAATAGAAATATTACTTAATTTTATACTTAATTCTAATAATATTTCTTAACTTAAGGTAATATACATATATACAGGAGAAAAATGACATTGTTATGATACAATAAAGTTTCATACATACTTACCTGGCAGATATATACATAGCTATAGACTCCGTCGTTCCCGACAGAATTTCAAATTTCGCGGCACTCGCTACAGGTAGGTCAGGTGATCTACCGCCCTGCTCTGGGTGGCAGGACTAGGAACTATTCCCGTTTTCTAATCAGATCTCTCTTCCACCTGTCTCCTGCGGGGAGGCTGGGTGGGTCTTCAATTGTATATATCTGCCAGGTAAGTATGTATGAAACTTTATTGTATCATAACAATGTCATTTTCATACATTCAACTTACCTGTCAGATATATACATAGCTGATTGACACCCTTTGGTGGAGGGCAAGAGACAGCTAACTAACTGACTAGACAGGTTAAACAAACATATGTTGTAGGTATAAATAAAAACCTTAGTCCTACCTTCTTAGATGGAAGACTTCGTGGCTACTGCCCAGGAGTCTGCTTCATCTCAAGAGCCTTAGCGAGATAGTGATCTGTGGCCAAGAGTTCTTGTGATCTGTCGATGGGTCTCTTCCACTTACTCGACAGAACCTATCTGCGTTTGTCAATGGGAGCACATCCGCTTATATGACAACACGCATTTATTTAAGGAGCACACACAACCAATCCCGATCACCCGATCTAACCCGTGTTTAGTTCTAAAGATTGCCTAGGAGTTATCCCTAAACTCTTAGCAAACAACCACAAACTCGAAACTCATACATACAAAAATAAAAACAACAAATTTTTTGTACCCCTCTAATAGTCAGGATGTCACTCGATTTTCAAATGAAGCGAAGTGAAGGCCGCTTGTGCGACAACTGACTCCCATACACCGAAAACACGAGAACACATCCGACAAGAGGGTTACGTACACAATTTTAAGGATTTGGTGCTTTCTCCTTTACCAGAACCGTCTGTGCTGACACAAACGGACCTAAAGAAAAACAGTTTTATCATAACGTAACTCGCACGTCTTTTAAATAATGGGATGCAAACACAGAGGTTGCCATCTCCAATAAGTTGCATCCAAAATGTTTCTTGAGTGACATATTTCTTTGGAACGCCACAGAGGTTGCGATTGCCCTAACTTCGTGGGCTCTCACTCTTAAAAGATTAAAAGAATCATCTGGACAATTCTTATGAGCTTCTGTGATAACACTTCTAACAAAGAAGGCTAACGCATTCTTGGACATTGCTCTCTTGGGGTCTTTCACTGAGCACCAAAGACCTTTTTGCGAACCCCCCAACTGCTTTCTTCCTGTCAGATAAAATTTTAGAGCTCTAACTGGGCAAAGGGATCTTTCTGCCTCTCTGCCCACCAAACTAGAAAGTCCTTTCACTTCGAAGCTCCTGGGCCAGGGATTCGAAGGGTTTTCATTTTTGGCCAAGAAAAAAGGGACTGAAATGAACAAATTGCAGAGTCTCCTTTGAAGCAACTCTTGATTCAAGGGCGTGCAACTCACTGACTCTTTTGCCGTTGCAAGAGACATCAGAAACAAACACTTTCTAGTGATGTTACGAAACGAAGCAGTGTGAAGTGGTTCGAATTCCTCTGATGATAGAAATTTAAGAACCACATCTAAGTTCCAGCTTGGAACCTTAGGTTCAAGTGATTTTTGATGTTTCGAAGGAACGAATGAGGTCGTGCAAATCCTTATCATTCGTTAGATCTAATCCCCTGTTTCTAAAGACTGCTGAAAGCATACTCCTGTACCCCTTAATAGTCGGTACCGAGAGATGCGACTTTTGTCTAAGAAACAGAAGGAAATCTGCAATTTCGTCACAGAGGTACTGGAAGAGGACAGCTTCTTCGACCTACACCAGTTTCTGAAAACTTCCCACTTCGATTGGTACACTCGCCTAGTAGATGATCTGCCGGGCTCTAGCAATTGCGTTTGTCTGCCTGGCGAGAAAAACCCTCTCGCTCTGACAAGTCTTTCGATAGTCGAAAGGCAGTCAGAGCAAGAGCGGGTTAGATTTTGATGGTACCTCTCGAAGTGGGGTTGTTTGAGCAGATCTATTCTGTTTGGAAGAGATCTGGGGAAGTCCACCGTCCATTCCATCACCTCTGTGAACCAAATTTGAGCTGGCCAATACGGAGCAATCAGAGTCATCTTGGTTCCTTCGGATGCCACGAATTTTCTGACTACTTCCCCCAGTATCTTGAACGGGGGAAAAGCGGTAAAACGTCTATCCCTGACCAGTCCAGGAGAAAGGCGTCTGTTGCATAAGCCCGGGGATCTTCCACCAGGGCACAAAAATGTTTCTATCCTCTGGAGAGGAATGTGGCGAAAAGATCTATTTGAGGCTTCCCCCAAGGAGCCAAAGGCTCTGACAGACTTCTGAGTGGAGTGTCCATTCTGTGGGAAGGACCTGGAACCTCCTGCTCAATCTGTCTGCTCTCACATTCCTCTCTCCTTGGACAAACCTTGTTAGAAGAACTACCTTCCTTTGGTTCGCCCAAATCAGTAGATCTCTTGCCAGCTCGTACAGAGCAAAAGAGTGCGTCCCTCCTTGTTTCTTGACATAAGCCAGAGCTGTCGTATTGTCTGAAATTTATCTGTACGACTTTGCCTCTGACTATGTGTTCGAAGCTCTTTAGCGCCAGGTGAATTGCTAGAGCTCCTTGCAATTTATGTGCCATGACACCTGTTCTGCCGACCAGGTGCCTGACACTTCTTTGGATCCCAATGTTGCCCCCCAGCCGACTCCGAGGCGTCTGAAAACAATGTCAGGCTTGGTTCCGTACTTGTAGGGACACTCCTTTGTTTTCCTTTAATGGATCAACCACCATTCAAATGATGTTTTATTTCTTCCGAGATTGGAAACGTGTCCGAGAGCTGACCTGTCTTCCAACTCCAACTTCTTCTTAGGAAGAACTGAAGCGGTCGAAGATGTAATCTTCCTAGGAGAAAGAACTGTTCGAGCGAGGAAAGGGTTCCCAGAAGGCTCAGCCATTCCCTCGCTGAAGTGCGCTCTTTCCCTAGAAAGTTCGATACTGTGGCACAGCCTTTCTTTATTCTCTCTTGAGATGGAAAAACTCGAAAACCCCGAGAATCCATCTGAATCCCCAGATAAACCACGTTCTGGCTGGGGATCATCTGAGACTTCTCGAGGTTCACAATCAATCCCAATGATTTTTGTCAATTCCAGTGTTGTTGACAGGTCCTCCAAACACTGCTTTTGCGACCTGGCTCTGATGAGCCAGTCGTCCAGGTACAGGGAGACGTTTATCCCTTTCAAATGTAAGTGTCTTGCTACATTTTTTCATCACGTCTGTGAAGATTTGAGGAGCCGTGGACAGGCCGAAACACAGGGCCCTGAACTGATAGATTCTTCCTTCGAACATAAATCGAAGGTACTTCCTCGACGAATGGTGGATCGGGATGTGGAAGTATGCGTCCTGAAGGTCTAGGGACGCCATCCAATCCCCTTCCGCACCCGTGCTGCAAGGACTGAAGCAGACGTTCCATGCTGAACTTCTGTTGTTCGACGAATTTGTTCAGCGCAACTTACGTCCAGTACCGGTCTCCATCCCCCCGAGGCTTTGCTACAAGAAACAAGCGATTGTAAAACCCCGGGGAGTTGCAATCCAGCACTAGCTCTATTGCTCTTTTGTCCCATCTGTTCCACCATCTGACGAAGAGTATCCATCAGAACAGGGTCCCTGTATCTGGCGGACAATTCCCTCGGTGATGTTGTCAAGGGAGGAATGTCCTTGAAAGGGATGCGATACCCCTTCTTGATAATCGACATCGTCCAAGGATTCGCTCCTATGTCTTCCCAGGCTTTCGCAAAAGAATGTAACCTGGCTCCTACGGGTGTCTGGAGGACAGAATTCTCACTTCCCTTTCTTAAAGGACGGAAGGAAGACCTGACCCCTCTTTTCGGTTGACTTCCTTCTGGCGATCGATCTAGTTGGAAGACCTCCTCGAAAGGGCTGCTGCTGAGCTGGGCGAGCCACTTTCTTTTCCTCACTAGCCACAGGCCTATTCTTCCTTGAGGATGTCTAAGGAGATCCTGGGTGGCCTTTTCAGTCAGAGAATGCGCGATATCCTTCACCAACTGCGAGGAAAAAGGTGTTCAGAGAGAGGCGCAAACAATAAGCGGCTCTCTGCGAAGGAGAGACGGCCTTCGTGAGGAAAGCACTGTGAACCGCCCTCTTCTTTAAAACTCCTGCACCAAAGAGGGAGCATACCTCAGCCGATCCATCCTGAACAGCCTTATTCAATGCAGGCGAGGATGCTATTTAGGGTTTCTGGGTCGAGTTGTTCCTTTTCCTGAGATTTCTTGGCCAGAACCCCAAGGGACCAATCTAAGAAGTTAAAAAACTTCTAAAGTGTGAAAAAGTCCCTTGAGGGGAGGTGTCCGTTTTTTTCCGAAAGCCCCCATGTTACCTTCGCTGCATTCAAGGCGTGCCTTCTCGACGAATCCACCAAACTCGAGAAGTCTGATTCAGCTGAAACGGACAGAGACAATCCCATATTCTCTCCCGTTTCGTACCAAATGCCTCTCCTCCTGTAAGTTTAGCGGGAGGCATACAAAAAGACCGTCCTTCCTAACTCCTTCTTCTTCTTGAACCAGGAGTCAAGAGATTGTAGAGCCCTCCTCATCGATATAGCAGGCTTCATTTTAAGGAAAGAGGAAGACTTGTGTGTTTTCGTGCTCGAACACGAGAGCGTGGAGAATGGGGGAGCAGCTGGCGTCAAAGAGTCTCCATATTCTCCAATAGAAGGGACGAAAGAACTTTATAATTAGAAGATCCTTCCTTCATTTCGTCCTCCGAGGCATCTTCTGGGTTGATAGGCTCGGAAGGAGAAAGGCTCCCTTCTTTCTTCTGACTCCTCTCTTACTCTCTTACGAGTGTCAGGCTCTTCATACGAGGGAGGAATGCGCCTGGGTGTACAAGCAGGAGTATCTCGCCTGGGAGAGTAACGTGTTTGAATACTCCTGGCGCTGGCAGGCGCAGAGCGCCTCGAATACTCCTGGCTTCTAGTAGGCGGCATTTTGTTCAGAATACTCCTGGGGCAGTGGTAGGAGTATTAAGTTCAGAATACTCCTGGCGCCTGGGAGGAGTATAAGCTTCGGAATACTCCGGCGCCTGGGAGGAGTATTAAGTTCAGAGTACTCCTGGCGCCTGGGAGGAGTATAAGCTTCGGAATACTCCTGGCGCCTGGGAGGAGTATTCAGTTCAGAATACTCCTGGCGCCTGGGAGGAGTATCTAGGCCCGACGACTCCTGGCGCCTGGTAGGATCCGTCACGTCGTTCAAATACTCCTGATCTTAGAATGCGTCTGATGTTTAGTAGGAGTATTGATTCCGGTAGGCGCTTTCCGTCTCACAAGCGCTCTACTCCTAACAGGATCTTCCTCTTCAGCTAACTCTTGGCGCTTGATTGAAGATCTTGAATGTTGTACTGGCTCGTTGCGCCTACTCGGAGCCTGGCTTCTGGTTGGCGCCCTACTCTTGACAGGAGTAACTTCCTTTCTTACTTCTTTCCTGTCTAACGCATTGCTCCCCCCAGAGATGGCCGCTTGTGCGACAACTCCCCTGAAGGGTGCGTCGCGCCCGACAGGAGATCGGTATTTAGATCTTTTAATAGGAAGCCTATCATCCTTCTTACGGAGTAGGCTCCTTATAAAGAGTTCCTACTAACGAGGCTAATTGCTCTTGCATATTCATACAATATTCTTCCTGGTTTTGAGGAGTCTTTCGAACCAGGAGAGGGAGATCTGGAAGGCACTCTAGGATCCCTTCCAGACCCAGAGTCTGAATGTATTCTAGCCTTCTTAATTACCGAAGGCGCTCCTTCCTTTTCAGAGAAGCATTCGGGACTCGAATTGAGTTCATGCTCTTTCATACTCTCTTCAGCGGACGGGAAAGTTTCGACTCCTTCCTATCCCTTCTCGGAGAAGGCGAACTAGACGAAGAAAAGCACTCTCGAAGGACGCTTTTCCTATAGCGGTCCTTGGCATTATTTGATATGCTCGATTCTGCCGAAGGGACGCCTGATCGTTGGGGATTCTCCACAACCCCCGTACGGCTTTCGACATTCCTTCTCCTCCGGGCCAGGGAGCTTGGAAGAGGTCTAGGCCTGGGAGCGTCGCAGAGACGACCAGACGCCCCCTCCACTACACTGGGGACACTAATATCACTAGCTAAACCACATTCACTTTCCTTACCTTCCAATGCTGCGACCTTTTCCTGCATTTTCTGAAGGGAAGCTCTAAGTTCTGCTATTTCCGAAGCAGAACTAGAGGGATTAGCAATTTGTGTAACGGGCTGAAACAGAATGGGCATGATATCAGAGGAAGAAGCAAAGATACAGAACTAGATAGTAAATCATGAGAAGCAGACATTCTGCGGGTTTTATAAGCCGCCTTCCTCTCTCTATCTTTCTCTAACTTCTTCAAGTAAGAAGTTAGATTCTTCCCACTCTTGTGCACTCAATTTCTCATTTTCATTCATGCACACGTATTCTCAATCGAGCATTCAGCCATTCTACACCCACTACAAGTAGTGTGAGGATCTACCGAAGCTTTCGGAATCCTCACCTTACAGCCCTCATTCACACACACTCTGAAACTAACACTAGAGTCAGACATATTCACGAATTCCAAAACCAAGTCCAAAAAAACAGTCCACGATAGCGAATGCCAAACAACGATCCAAGTACGTCACCAAATATCAGCGAGAGATGATCAAAAGCTTTGCGAAAAACGAATTCTAGTCAGGAGGAAGTAACAACAAGTCTGATACCGCCGGCGACAGAGAGAATCTGATTAGAAAACGGGCAATAGTTCCTAGTCCTGCCACCCAGAGCAGGTGCGTAGATCACCTGACATACCTGTAGCGAGTGCCGCGAAATTTGAAATTCTGTCGGGAACGGACGGAGTCTATAGCTATGTATATATCTGACAGGTAAGTTGAATGTATGAAAATATCATATATGTACAAAATGGTATCTGTGTAAAGTAATGTATCAAAACATTCTAAAGCAATTAACACAAAAGTTGAATAAAACAAACTCAACAATAATAAAATATAAAGGAATGTATATGACTTAATATACAACCCGTAATCATTATAATAAGATGTATCTCCTAGCATAAAAATAAGGAGATGACATCCACGAGATCAATAACCATCATCAAATGTGAGTGTCCCTAGCAAAAAAAAATAAGGGGACACCCACTACATCATCATAAAAGCAGCTAAGACACAAGGTGACCGTAATTGAACAAGGCAGGAATAGACAAACTGTTGGGTGAGGCAGGTAGAAAGGAGGACTGGATCTTCTACTAAGGATTAGTCAGAGTCAGGGGAAACTATGTTCCCCGCTGCAACTGCTGAAAATTTCAGAGCTTCCAAGGACTTTAAGTAATGACGTTTGAACACTGTCGGCGATTTCCATCCAGTATACTTTTTCAACTCATCGAAGGTTCATATGTTGGAAATAGTTAATTGAGGTGGCGACTGCCCTGACATCATGTGCTTTTGGGAAAGAGTCAGGATTGGCTTGTTTAATGAAGTACAGGATTTGTTGCCTGATGCCTTTAATAGATAAAGTGCCACCTTTTTCTCTCTTAAAGAGAGGACCCGATGAGGATGAGGAGGTCCTAGATAGAAAGGCTTGTAAGGCTGAAACTGGGCAAAGAGATACATCTTGTGGAAGGGGTAGTACCTTCCATGGTTCCCACCTCATCAAAGGATCTCATTCTTAGCTATAAAGCTACGTTCCGGAGAAAAGTAGCACTTCCCTGTGGGAAGGAACTGAATATGATCCGGATCCCTGGATAAAGCCGACAGTTCTGAAATTCTAGCTCCTGAGCCAAGCTTAATAAAAATAGGGTTTTTCCTTAAGAGGCATTATAAACGAGCATGTGTCATTATTGGTTTCTGAAGCCAGCTTTAGACATCGTTTAAGAACCATGATACTGACGTAGGGCCTTACAGAAGGTCTAAGTCTAGCACACGCCTTAGGAATAGACGAGAAGTAGGAATCTGTCAAGTCCTATGTTGAACCCAAATTGAAAAATCTTTTTCAAGGCTGACTGTTTGTCGTAATTGTGCTAGCTGCTAAGCCTTTTTCAAATAAGGATCTGAAAAAGGATATAGCTGAATTGATTGTCATGATCCTAATATCTGATTCTTTCAGGAAGGTTGCTAACTTTTTGACAGCAGCATCATACTGTCTCAAAGTTGAATCTCTTTTATCGGATTCCAAGAAGAGAATATTCTGAGGTCAATATTCGCATCCCTTTTCGCTGCAAACTTCATGGAAATCCATAAAGTTAGGGTTTTGAGAATCCCTGAGGAAGCGAACACAGTCTTCGTTTGTACTGACTGGGAGAGCCTGGGATTGGGGATCCGAAGAGGGCGAAGACCCAGTTCCAGAATGAGAGGGTACCAATTGCTCTTCGGCCCAGTCTGGGGCTACTAGAGCCACTTGACCCTTGAATGTCCTGAGTTTGTTTAACACTTTCATGAGAAGATTCACTGGAGGAAAGACATAAATCTTCTCCCAATTGTTCCAGTCTAGAGCCAGGGGGTCCGTAGCTATAGGCCAGAGGGTCCAGGTTGGGGGCCACATAACACGGGAGTTTGTGGTTCGCTTGAGATGCGAAGAGATCCACCTGTAGACCTGGCACTAGTGAAGAATCCATTGGAACGAAAACTGTTGTCCAGTGACCATTCCCGAACTCTAGAGGTACTGATCGGGATAGAGCATCTGCTATGGACATTTCTCACTCCAGCTATATGAGTGGAGAGATGCCAACTGAACTGTCCGCCAGGGAGAAGATGGCTACCATGACATGATTTAGATGACGTGACTTGGAGCCTCCTCTGTTTACACAATGTACTACCACTGCGCTGTCCAGGACTAGCTTTATGTGGGAGTACTTTGGCGGACGTAATCTTTTTAGAGTCAAGAACACTGCCATTGCCTCCAGTACGTTTATATGGAACTGACGGAACTGAGGTGACCCACGTTCCTTGAACCTTCTTGAACTGGGAAATATCCTCCCAACCGCTTAATGAAGCGTCTGTGTGGATGGTGAAACCCTGGAGGAGGAAACTGAAGGGGCACTGACACCGACAAGTTCTTGACTTTCGCCCACGGCCGGAGTCGATTCTTTAGAATCAGAGGGACTGAGGACAATTTGTCCCTGACCTGACATTTGCTCGTGAGCGCCAGATTCTGGTTAGGTCTTTCAGTTTGGCTTTCATTAGGATGTTCGTCACTGATGCAAAACTGGAGAGAACCCAGGATCCTTCCTGAGATCTTCTTGACGCCAGTTTGTGACTCAGAAATTGCTTGACTGACTTCGCTATTTCTCCTCTTGGATGATGGAATCGACAGAGTATGGGAGGATAGATTCCATTGAATGCCTAGCCACTGAAAGTTTGACTCTGGAGTGAGTCTTGACTTGGTCCTGTTTATCTTGAAGCCTAGATATTACCAGGAACTGAATCACTTTCAGTGTTGCTCTGTTGCATTCCTCGACTGTTGAAGCCCAGATCAACCAATCGTCGAGATACGGCTAATTACCATAATCCCTTGCGATCTGAGTTGTTGAACTACTACTTCCGCCAAGCTTCGTAAACACCCTGGGTGCTACGTTGAGCCCGAAAGGAACTACCTTGAAGGAGAATGTCTGGTTTTCTCCTATCTTGAAGCCCAGATACGGACGGAAGTGTCTTGCAATAGGGATATGATAGTAAGCGTCTGTAAGATCGATAGAGGTGGTGACGGCCCCACGGAAGTAAAGGTCCGTACCTGCGAGATCGTGAGCATCTTGAACTTGTCGCAGCGAATGGCTAAGTTTAAGCGGGACAAGTCTAAGATTACCCTTCTTTTTTGTGAGCCTTTCTTTGGCACGCTGAACAAGCGTCCTTGAATTTTAACCTTTTGACTCTCGCTTATAGCTCTTTCTGAAGGAGATCCTCCGCATACTCCGTCAGTTCCTTGGAAGGAAGTTGGCGGAAAGGTCTGGATGGAGGTGGGTTCGTTAACCAGCTCCAACCCAGGCCTTTTGACACAATGCTGTGAGCCCACTTGCTGAAGTTCACCGGTGCGAAAGTGAAACAGCCTCCCAACTGAAATTCCTCATTGGTTCTGGTAGCCTCCCGGCTCCTCTGAAATGTTTTACCCCTATTAAAGGGACCTCCCGATCCTCTCCCACGAAAGGATCGCTTACCTCGCCTCCCTTACCGAGCGGTCATACTTCTGTGAAGCTTGACTCTCGAAGGATGATTGTAAGATGGAGGAGAGGGCGTAAGAGGGTTGAGGCTGAGGCTGAGGGGAGATAACTTAAAATAGGCTGTGATTGAGCCTTTGAGGTGGAAGGTTGGGCTGTTTGCACTAAGGGAACAGCCGGAACTTGCTGAGAAAAGCGTGGCTGCTTTTTCTGATAGGGCTAGGAAACGTCTGGGTTTCCTTTGACCCTTACCTCTAGATGCTTGATCTTGCCGCCTCTTGGCCGTAAGACCCCCATAAACGGTCCTTAAGGCTCTGGTTCAACCTCGTAGCCTCTGATTGAAACATCCTCACCAATCGCTTCTGGAAGGAGGCTCTGCTCCCCAGAGGCGCTGACGCAAGTAACCTATTCGGCCGTAGGCCGAATAGTTGGCTTTGGTAGGACATGCTTCCTAACAATTCGTCCTAGCAGTGGCAAAACTCAAACATATCTGACTGTACCGTTTGAGTCAGAGATTTGGTCATAAGTTGAAGAGCGGTTCTGAGCCATAGGCTATGGTAGCCACCTCGGTCATAGCCATGGAATTAATAGATCTGGCTAACCGCGATTTGGCGTCAAATTCAGCCTGAATAAGGCTATCTGGAAGCCTAGGTAACTTTTCACCAAACTGCTCCATAGCACAGTCGGTTTGAGTTTGCCAGCTGAGAAGGTGTTAGGTAAGTCTTCCCACAATTCTTCCGGCTGAAGGAAGTAACGGAGATGTAGGATCTGCTTCCTTCAGTTGAGGCATGGGGTACCCCCTCTGGGCCGCTGGAATGGTAGACGTCGCGATCTTTGTCCAAGGAAAGGAGCGGGGTACTCTCATCCATCGTAAAGATCGTAAACGGACTCTTGAAAGGTTGGATTTTCGTATTGGAACAATCCATGTCCTCTAGACACCTGAGCCATTCTCTCTGAGCCTGGGGGAGGTCACGTGAATAGAGGACTGTCTCCTTTGGAACTTTATCATCCCGAGTCATGGCTGAGGCAGTGAGCCTTGCGTAGCCGATGAACGGAGGCTGAAGGTCTTCCGGGTAGAACTCGAAGTCCTCGATCCTCCGAGTTCCACATTCCGGGATAGAAATGAGTCCGTTATCGGAAGGGAGGCGTATGACGCTACTCTCCAAGGGTTGTTCATTGGAGAACGGAGTAGAGAGTCATACGGGGAAGCTGGGCTCCACCTGTATTGAAGGTGGAGGAGAGGCTAGAGGAGCTTGGCTCAGTCCGGCTATAATGCTGCTCTTGGGAAGTAATCCTATCCGACAACCGAGAGATCATTTGTTCCATGCTACTTTTCAGAGACCCCAACCAGGGTCGCCCACCTGTTGTCACAGACCAGCATTGGAGTCCAAAGCCGGAGCTGCTGCGGAGGTGGAGGGGTGGCTCTGAATTGGAACCAAAGGTAGCGGAACTGACGGACTCTGCCGGAGTGTGAGATCTCTCTCTGGAGGATTTACTCCTCGAGGACATAGAGCCGGACCAGAAGCTTTAGATCTCTCTGCCCCGGGATTCCTAGCCGGAGACTTACGAGAGGAAGATGACGCCGAAGCCGTCTTCTTAGACGACGACGACGTCTTTGTCAAGGATTTCACTGCTTGACCCTTGACCTTGGGTCTAACTGAAGCGTCAGGAGGAGTATATTAATTCGTCACCCGTAAAGCCTTGGAAGGATGGACGAGGTTGCAGGAGTAGAAGAAACAGTTGCACCCAAGGGTATCCCTTGGGTGTCCACCTTACCTACCTCGACCAACAGGTCGTCTACACCTACCATAGGTTCTACATTGATATCCAACGTCGCGACTTCCGAGGAGATGTCCTGGCCTTGGTCAGTCAATGAGGCAGCCAGCTGTTGCTGGATAAAGGCGATAGTCGGGGCAGCCTCTACTGGATCGACGTATCCTGTCGCCTTGTCCTCCGGGGAAGATTAGTACCGCCAACCTTTTCTCCAGGATGTAGGGCATACCCTTGGCGGCGTTTTTCCCGAAACCGCCGACCCAGGCCCGCAGGGTTGCCAGTGCGGTATCCCTCACGGCCGGCGCCTGGAAGAGACCGGGTATTGATTAGATTTAAGAATAACTTAAAACTAAACTAACTTAAAGCATAACTTAAAATTATAGGGGCTATAAGGCCCCTGAATTTACCTTAAGTTAGAGTGATTGATGTAAAACTTAAGCACTAAAACAGATGAGACCAGCTACCGGAGATGGTATACTTACCCGTCTAAAAGCTGGCTCACCAGATCGTAACATATGGTACACGTCTCATGGTACCAGACCTGGATGTCCCCGTGCGGAGTCGCGCATGGAGCATGGGGACCGGCAACTTCGTGTCCACATGGGTCCTGAAGTGTGGCGGAAAGCATCCCGGATGCTCACAGTTGGTGGTCTGTAAGTGGAAAGACACATGAGTATCTTAAAGAACATCACTTACAGGCTAAAGGACAGAAGAACTCCGTTGCATGCCGGAGCTCGGAAAAAATTTGGGCATAGCCCCTCCCTTAATCGCCTGAATAGGCTATAAACCCCGGAGGTATCCGGTGAAACATGAAGGGAGGGGAATGGTTTAAGGTACTTAAGATAAACTTAATAGTTTAACATAATAGAACTTAAACCTAAAAGCTCGAACGTACCGGACTAAGTCCAGTGCGTGGCGGAGTGTATAACTCAGTGAAACGGAGAGGTTAGAAGGGGACCGACTGTATGTTCCGGTTCCACCCCGTGGGGTAGACTAGCAACCTTTCCGCTGGATGCCAGGTCTCCGGTGGTAAAGGAGCCCATAGTAAGGTGGGAAAGAGCAAGGGGCATACAGACTCGGGCTAGTAACGGAGCGACGGAGTAGTAACGGAGGGGGGGAAGGCCAGTCCCCCCCCCCCCCACCTTACCATCCAACCGGAGGACCGAGAAGCCGGAGAGGTCGAGTCCAGTCTGGGTCTGTCCCGTCCCTCTACCCCTCCGCCTGGGGGGAGAGAGGGAGGCAGGCTCGGGTATGCGGAGCGAGCATGGGCAGGCCTAACCACCCCCGACCCTATGGTGAAGAGAGGGAGGGGGGCAAGGTGACTGGACAGGCGTCTGGCTGCCTCGTGATCACATAGTGACCACGAGGCGATAAGAACAACAACTAAGCCTAGACCACAACCAACTGATCAGAGAGATGCTATCGGGAAGCAACCGAGCTGAAAAGCGGTAACATAAAGGCCCAATGGGCCATGACCTAGGCTAAGCGAGCCAGACGCCTAACTAACCTAACAATATCACATAAATATACAAAATGAATAACAAAATGAAAGAAAGAAACAAAATAGTAGGAGAAAAAATCCAGGAGTGTACGACTAACCCGAAGGCAAGTCTACCACTCAAAGCTAGCCGAGCCGGTACTAAGAGCCGTGGCTAGGGTCTGGATGGAAGAGCCTACATAAGGTAAAAGACATGCATGCATGACAAAACCGTGTAGACCTTACCCTAAACAAAGCGGATAATAAAAATAGAGCGTACAAAAGCCAGGGGAAGTTCTGGGTATGGGCGACCCAGAACGGACCCACCACGAGGCAGAACCATGCTGCCATGCTTCCGACCTAGAGACCGATATTTATACCTAAAAAACGGCAAATACGTGCTCAGGGCCGGAAAAAACCAATTAGCAATAAACATTGAGTACTTAACTTAGCTGCTGCGATGGCTGCACGCTCCATGGTAATAAAATCCAAAGGAAAGGGCACAAAACACAGAGAAGAAAATGGCACGTGTGTCTCGTGTGCGCTAAACTGAAAAGGATGGCCACCAGAGGCGCAGCAGTCGGCAGCATGGGATGGAGTAGTAGTAGTAGGTGCTGCCCACTCGGTGGGTCGGCTCCTCTTGGGGATTTTGTAGTGGGGAGAATTCTATTGGCATTTGGCTCGTGGTAGTGGTCTCACTCGCCATAGTGTTCATACCGACACTCTCTGGGAGAGTGAGCGAGTCAGTTATACTGAACCTTTTCTTTATTTATTTATTCTCTGGTATGTGTTAGTACATTTACCCTAGAAATAATAGATTAAAGGATATTTCGCGCAGCGACACGAGCTGAGCCCAGAAAATAATATGAGAATGTATACAATATTATTGGATACAATAACATACAACTTTTTCGAAGATTCACGGAAAAGTTGCACATTCACTGTATTTTTTATTCATAAATATATGTAGCCGTCAGCAGCCTGACCTCGGAATAGAATACCATCCTAAAAAAATGAAGCCTTAGGTAGTTCCATATACAAATAGCCTACTACTAGCTACGTTCTGACAATGCTTTTTATCATTTTATTACCCTCATATTTTAACTTCATCATTTCCTAACTTTATACTGTATAAATTTCCTTAAAATATGTAGTGTACTTCAACACATTTAGCCTACATTCCCGAGTTAGCCTACCCAATCGTAAGTCTAAATACAGTACTAAACTTCTCAGAATCTGCACTTTCTTATTGGTGACTTTCATATCCGAAATTTCGTAGCTTCATAATTATCACTATAGTTTCTTAGTCAATTTTTATTGTAGAGGATAAAGAGTTGAACAAAATAATTAATGAATTTCAGCAATAACTGCATTAGAATGTCGCCGTCAAACCATAAACAAAGCACACCAGCGCCATCTATTGAGGAAAATGAACAGTAAACTATTTGCTAATGAAAATGTTATTTTCATAATAAAATAAATTTTTGAACATAACTCACCTGGTAGTTATATATATAGCTGACATCAGGGACGTAAGCTATATATATAACTACCAGGTGAGTTAGATGTTTAAAATAAAGATTTTCTAGCATGGATAAAGATTTATGCTTGCACTTCTTGCCTCTAGCATCATATAATCTTATGGGTGGCATGTCGAACAGGTAATTACAAAGTTTCATAAGGAAATTATCAAAACGGTCTCTCAAGCACATACAGAGTAAGGAATTTGTGCCTGACAAATGTCTCATGGTTTTGATTAAAAGTTAAAAGGTTTGGCTTGGTTGAGCCTCCTCAAGTGGAATATTTAAAAATATGCATATATTTATTCTTCTAAGGTTAATATAAAGGGATTTTGACGAAGGAAAAAAAAAATCTATTTTCTGGGTGATTGGCTCGTGTCGCCCTATGAAAGATCCTTAATATCATTCTTTTCTAGGTTAAAATTAACCTAAAATTACCAGAGAAAAACAAAATTAAGAAATGAAAATCAGTAAAACTGACTCGCTCACTCTTAAAAAAGAAGTGTCGGTATGATAATAGGGGCGAGTGTGGAACACTACCACGAGACAAACACCAATTAGAACTTCCTATCAGAATCCCCCAAGAGAGAGCTGATACCAACGGGGCGATGCAGCCTCTACTACTACTACTAGAGGACGCCACGGACAGCAGCGCCCCTAGCGGACATCCTTAACCTAAAAAACACTAAAATACATCTTGTCCTGCAAGGGGGGAAAACAAACCATAAAAGGGGGGGTTTCATAGGGCGACACGAGCCAATCACCCAGAAATAGATTTTTCCTTCGTCAAAATCCCTTTTCTGGGCTCAGCTCGTGTCGGCCTATGAAAGAGTACCAGAGAAACAGACAAGATGGGAAAAAGGGACAATGAAAAAACAGTGTAAAATGATGGATATAATATAAGTAAATCAATTACAGCATACAAATTAAGCACTTAAACTAACTTATACTAAACAGTAAAATAATAGAACGTTAGTAATCTTAAAGTACTTAAATGGTAATACAGAAAATTATAGTGATGCATGTAATACAAAGAAAAAGGGATTTACTTAACAAATTTACAAAATATACAAACTCATTGTGTCCTACCCTAGCATAAAAATAAGGGTAGGTACACTGAAGTCCATCATTAATACAAGTATTGCAAAATATATACAAACACATTGTGTCCTACCCTAGCATAAAAAATAAGGGTAGGTACACTGAAGTTCATCATAAATACAAAAATGGTGAGAATATAAACAAACACATTGTGGTCCTACCCTAGCATAAAAATAAGGGTAGGTACACTGAAAGTACATTATCAGTACAAGTGTGGATGTCCCTAGCAAAAAAAATAAGGGACAATCCACTATATGATTCAACGGCTAAGGCTATGATATTCGAGTAGCTGGCGATAGGTGAGGCATGTTGGCTGATGTAGGTAGAAAGGAGACCTGGATCTATGCTACGACTACTATACAGATCAGGGGAAACAATGTTTCCCGCTGCTACTGCTGAAAACTTTAAAGATTCCAAGGACTTTAAATAATGCCGTTTAAAGACTGTCGGGATTTCCATCCAGTATACTTTTTAAGATCCTCAAAATTCATATGTTGAAAATAATTAATTGAGGTGGCTACTCCCTGATATCATGTGCTTTTGGGATGACTCAGGGTTGGGGCCTGTTTAATGAAGTAAAGGATTGTTGTCTAATACCTTTTACTGACAAAAGTACCACCTTTTTCTCTCATGAAGAGAGCACCTGAGGATCTTGAAGAAGTACGAGATAGAAAGGCTCTAAGAGTGATACGGTGGGCAGAGAGAAGGATCCTGTGGAAGTGGGATAACCTTCCAAGGAGCCCACCTTGCAAGAGGATCCTCATTTTGGCTAAAAAGCTACGATCCGGAGCAAGTAGAACTTCTCCTGATGGGAGGAATTCCACATGCCCCGCATCCCTGGATAGAGCCGACAGTTCTGAAATTCTGGCTCCTGAGGCTAGGCTTAATAAGAATAATGTCTTCCTCAGGAGCATTATGAATGTACAGGATGAGTTGTCAGTATCTGAAGCTAGTTTGAGGACATCATTCAAGAACCATGAAACTGTAGTAGGCCTCTGAGAAGGTCTAAGTCTAGCACAGGCTTTAGAGATAGATGTGAAATAAGATTCAGTCAGGTCTATCTGAAAACTTACTTGAAAGATTTTCTTCAAGCCGATTTATGAGTGGTAATCGTGCTAGCTGCTAAACCTTTTTTCAAACAAGGACCTGAAAAAGGATATAGCCCAAATTAACTGTCATGGTTGTAGTGTTCGATTCTCTCAAGAAAGATGCTAATTTTTTAACAGCTGAGTCATATTGTCTAATGGTTGACTCTCTCTTATCTGATTCTAGGAAGAGAATATTCTGTGGGTCAATATCAGCATCTTTATTAGCCGCAAACTTCATGAAGTCCATAAAGTTAGGGTCTGGAGAATTCCTGAGGAAGCGAACACAGTCCTCATTTGTACTGATTGTGATAGCTTGGGATTGGGGATCCGTTGAGGTCGGAGACCCAATTCCAGAAGAAGAGGATACCAGTTGCTCTTGGGCCAGTCCGGAGCAATCAGAGCTACTATCCCTTTGAAAGACCTTTTAGTTTTGCTTAGGACTTTCAAGAGAAGATTCACTGGAGGAAAAATATAAATTCTCCTCCACTGATTCCAATCCAACGACAGGGCGTCCGTGGCATAAGCCAGAGGGTCCAGGTTGGGGGCCACATAGCAAGGGAGCTTGTCGCTTGTTGAGGCGAAGAGATCCACTTGGAGACCTTGGGGACTCTCCGGCTTACCCACTGGAATGACCGCCGTCCAGAGACCACTCTGATTCCCAGAGGGACTGACCTGACAGGGCGTCTGCTATCACATTCCTTACTCCTGCCAGGTGAGTGGCAGACAGATGCCATTTGTGTTTGTTTGCTAATGCAAAGATGGCTATCATGACATGATTCACATGCTTGGATTTGGACCCTCCTCTGTTGATGCAATGAACTACCACTGCACTGTCCAAAACTAGCCTTAGATGAGACTTTCTTCGGGGGGAAGCAGTCTCTTCAGATGAGAAATACTGCCATTGCTTCCAACACGTTTATGTGGAGGCTGGCGAAATTGAACTGACAAGTCCCCTGAACCTGTTTGAAACTGAGAGTATCCCCCCCACCCGGACAGGGATGCATCCGTGTGAATGGTTAACACTGGGAGGGGATATTGAAGGGGTACTTTCTTGGCTAAGTTCTTTACTTTTGACCAAGGCCGTAGTTGGTTGCGGAGGATCTGTGGGATTACTGACAACTTGTCTCGATATTTGGAGTTTGCTCTTGACCGCCAAATTCGATTTATATCTTTCAGCCTTGCTTTCAGAAGGATATCTGTTACCGAAGCAAACTGAAGAGACCCTAGGATTCTCTCCTGGTTTCTTCTTGACGTTTGCTTGCATTTGAGAAATTGTCTGACAGATTTTGCTATTTCCTTCCGTTTGGCCACTGGAATTGACAGATTGTGGGAAGACAAATCCCAGTTGGATTCCTAGCCACTGAAAACGAGATTCCGGAGTAAGTCTGGATTTCGTTTTGTTTATCTGGAACCCCAGATGTTCCAGAAAGTGAACTACCTTTTTGGTGGCTTTGAGACATTCCTCGACTGTTGGTGCCCAGATCAACCAATCCGTTCGAGGTATGCTGCTACCATGATTCCCTGAGCTCTCAATTGTTGAACAACCACTTCTGCTATTTTTGTGGAATACCCTGGGGGCTACATTCAGACCGAAGGGCATCACTTTGAATTGAGAATGTTTGATTTCCTAGCCTGAATCCTAGGATAATGGGCGGAAGTGCCTGGCTATAGGGATATGATAGTATGCGTCTGTAAGATCGATGGAGCATGTGACGGCTCCACGCGGAAGTAAGGTCCTTACTTGCGAGAGGGTAAGCATCTTGAACTTGTCGCAACGAATGAAAGAGTTTAGCTTTGACAAAGTCTAAGATTACCCTTCTTTTTGTTGAGCCTTTCTTTGGGTTTTTTTTGGCACGCTGAAATAAGCGACCTTTGAAATTTTTAGATGCTTGACTCTCGCAATAGCTCCTTTCTGAAGGAGTTTCTTCCGCGTAATCTGTCAATTCCTTTGACGGTATCTGGTGGAATGATTTGATTGGAGGAGGATCTTTGATCCAACTCCAGCCCAATCCTTTGGACACTATGCTCTGTGCCCAATTGCTGAACCCCCACCTGTGGCGGAAGAGGAACAGCCTCCCTCCTACCTGGGGAGCCTCATTGTTGATGGGGCGGGTTGGCCACCACGCCCTCCTCTGAACTGTCTGCCTCCTCGTACCCCTTCCTGCGCCACGCTGACGAAAGTAACCTCTCGCCCTACCTCTCGGCTGATTGTAGCCTTGAGCCTCATATGCAGGGTTGAAGGCCGGCGAGATAGCGTAGGAAGTGGATGGCTGAGATTGAGGGGGCAACAGGAGGATAGGCTGATTTCTGCTTTGAACTGGCAGGTTGTCCTTGTTGGGTAACCGGGACCGCCTGCACAAATTGCTGCTGTTGCTGGAGTTTTTTTATATGGCTGGAACCTCTTACCAGCCTTCTTCGGTTTCTTACCAGCAGTGGGAACGGACTCCTGTTTCCTCTTCGAGGAAATACCCCACCTAGCTCTAAGGCTGGTTGAGCCTAGCGGCTTCGTGGTGTACCTCGTTAACCGCGGACTCTGGGAAGAGATCCGCTCCCCACATGCTAGAGGCCAAAAGTCTATTGGCGGCTCAGCCTAATGGTGCATTCTTGTAGGACATGCTTTCGGCAGTTCCTCCTAGCCTGGAAGAAGTCAAAAGCGTCCGTTAGAACCGTCTGGAACTGAGATTTCGCCAGAATCTTGAACAGCGGTTCCAGTAGCATAAGAGAGGGCAGCCATTTCCGTAATTATAAGGGAATTGAGGGACCTGCCAAACCTGGTTCGCGCATCAAACTCTGCCTGGATTAGGGAATCCGGCAGCCTTGGTAGTTTCTCGCCGAACTGGTCCATGGCGCCAGTCCGGTTTGAGCTTACAAGCGTGAACGTAGCTGGCAAGTCCCAACAATTCTCCGAAGGCCGGGAAGAGCGGGAGAAGTAGACTCGCCTCCCTCAAACTGTGGGATGGGCTCATCCTTGAGGACTGCCTGAAGGGACTTCTCCACTAATTTCGTGTGGCGAACGGAAGAGAAACCTCCTCTTTCCGTCGCGAAAATAGTGAAGGGACTCTTGTAGGCCTGGAGTTTGGTGTTCGTACACTCCCAGTCCTCAAGGCAGTGAACCCATTCCCGCTGAGCATGATCTCTACTATATAGGACCGACTCCTTAGAGATCTTGTCTTCCCTCGTCAGAGCCGTTGGCGTCAGCCTAGCATAACCGATTGAAAGGCTGCGTCAGACCCGGAGGTAAAACTCGAAGTCCTCAATCCTTTCGAGTTCCACACTCCGAGATAGAGATCATTCCATCCTTGAACGGAGCGTAGGCAGCTACTCTCCATGGGTTCTCCATAGAGAAAGCTGGCAAAGAGTCATATGGCGGGAGTTGAGAATCCCAGTGCTTGACGCTGGGGAGACTGGAGGAGGAACCTGAGATAGCCCAGCTACTCGGTCCTCATTCTCTCATCCTGTTAGAGAGATCTTTGAATGATTGGCTAGACTGAGACAGATGGTTTGACAACTGTGCAAACATCTGCTCGAAGCGTGACCCCAGGGCGGAGATTTGCGAGCCCATCATCTCGCCCACCTGTTGCATCACCCCTGCTGAGAAAGTAGAGGGATCAAAGGTGCTAGGACCTGGCTACCCCTACCGGCGTTAGCCGGAGTGGAAGCGGTGGAGGCGGAGAAGGCACTGGCTCGGCTGGGAGCGCGAGCCTTCTCCTTCGAAGCCTGCTTCTGGAGCTCTTTGGGTGAGAAGAGCTCGGCTTTGCTTTCACCGCATCGGCATAGGAAGTCGACGACTTCCTAGCCGAAGAGACGAAGACGACTTCCTAGAAGTTGTCTTGGCCAGAGTCTTCGGTTCTCTCTGTCCCTTCACCTTTGGGGGTACAGAGAGGGCGGGTTGAGAGCGGGTAGGGATCTCAGATCCCACAAAGCCTTGGAATGAAGCACTAGAAGAGGGGACAGGAGAAGATCCAGAAGCACCCAAGGAAAGACCTTGGGCGCCCGACACCTACCTCAACCAACAAATCCTCCCCCCCTACGCCATAGGTTCGATGTTAAGGTCACCAGGGCAGCGACGTCCGGGACAGACTCCTGGGAGGCTACGACCTCAAAGGATTGCTGGAGGTCTTGCTGGATGGAGGCTATCAGCGGGGGCAGCGGACAAGGGGTCAACGTAACCAGTTGACTTGCCCGCGGGGAAGATCTGGACGGCCAGCTTCTTATCCAGAATATAGGGCTGGCCTTTGGCGGCGTTCTTCCCGAAGCCGCCCACCCACGCTTTCAGGGTGGCGAGGGCGACTTCCCCACACACCGGTAGCCTGAAAGAAAGGCAAGATTAGTTTCCAATGGTGGAACGGGGTTAACAAACTTACGACTAAAAGTTGTTAGTAAAATGATAAAGTAAGCCTATAACGGACTTACCCCATCTCCCAGCTGACCGACCAGGTCGTAGCAGATGGCGCAGGCTTCAGGGTGCCAAACGATCATCTCGTTGTAAGACGTGGCACAGGGGGCGTGAGACCTACATTCATCATGTCCACAGGGGTCGAACAGCGTCGCGTACACGCTGGGACCTGGCAGTTGGTAGCCTGTAAGTGAAAGATACATGAGTACCAGGTAAACACTTACAGTCTAACAGATGCTCCGCTTGTGCCGGAGCGATAAAGTTAGATTAAACCAGAGCCCCGCCAAAATACGTGTGGTAAACCAGGTTGGTTGTGATCTCTAGGCTATAGCTCCGCTGATGGCGGAGACACAAAAGAGAAAACCAACCAGGAGTGGTGGTAAAAGGAAACCACGACGGAAAATGGCGGGGATGGAAATAAATCAATCATATAATACAATTCATTGTAAAATTAGGGTATATCCTTAAAATAGTGATGATAAAATAACCTCCCTCGCCGTCTACTAGAAGAGTGCGCGGGTAAGAGACAAGCTCACTTCCGGTAGCCGGGGGAGAGATGAAAGGATATAGTAGGCAAGCAACCGACCACTAGAGGGCCCACCCCGCCCGCTAGCGGAGCCAGTAACCCATAACCAAAGGTGCCCCGGCTGCGACGGAAGGCTCCTTTCGTATAGCGAGGCAGGTGGCTGAGCAACTGGGGAGGGGGGGGAGGTCTCGGAGAAAACACGGCGGCGAGCGAGAGAGAGGGGGGAGGGATGGCCTACTCCTCCCCGCCTCACCAACTACCGCATGGAGACTCGGTACCTCATGAGTGGTCGCCCTATACCCCCCGCTGGGAGGAACCCCTGGCCGCCTCAGAGAAGTGGTGAGAAGGCAACTGAGGTTGTCATGACAACCAAGGGGTCCCCCAGCTCCTCCCTATACCATAAGGGGGAGGGCGGGGGGATAGGGTAAGGTGCGATGGGACACGTGACCGCTAGTGGCCTAGGCCGCGAGCAACACAACCGTGAGATGGCCAACGTGACCCAGACTGTACCAAGACAAGGAACAAGCACCTAGGCTAGCCTAACACCCTAAATGTAATAGATAAATACATCGAAAAAGATGGAAAAGACACTTTTAGTAAAAGAGAAAGAAGCCCAGGAGGAGGCAGACTGTTCCAAGAAACAGAGGCCTACTCGGAGCCAGCGATAGCGATGAAGAGCAAGAGCCGGGATGCTGGGCCGGAATAACAAAAATAGCCCTAAATACCAAACTAAGAGAAATGGTAGGAGGGCTGAACTAGCTAAAACTCGATGTAAAAACAATGAAACGTAATAAAGTAAGCCCATAAGTATAAGTAAGTCCCAGTATGGAGGACCGGGAATTCTTACGAGGCAGCATGGCGCCGCCACGAGACAACCAGGGAACCGTATATGACCTATTAAGAGGAAAATACAGGTACCCGGAAGATAAAATTGTGGTAAAATATACTTATGAGTTACTTAACTTAGCCGTGGGCAATAGCTGAGCGTTCCATGGTAGAATAATAATGGTAAATCCAAGAAATAGCACAGCACAAGAAAAATGGCGAACTTGTCGCTAGCGCTAAAAATTAAGGATGTCCCGCTAGGGGCGCTGCTGTCCGTGGCGTCCTCTAGTAGTAGTAGTAGAGGCTGCATCGCCCGTTGGTATCAGCTCTCTCTTGGGGGGATTCTGATAGGAAGTTCTAATTGGTGTTTGTCTCGTGGTAGTGTTCCACACTCGCCCCTATTATCATACCGACACTTCTTTTAAGAGTGTGAGCGAGTCAGTTTTACTGACATTTTCTTAATTTTGTTTTTCTCTGGTAATTTTAGGTTAATTTTACCTAGAAAGAATGATATTAAGGATCTTTCATAGGCCGACACGAGCTGAGCCCAGAAAAAACATATTTGACTTTGCATATTTACATAACTAACGGTATTACTATATAAGCATTCCACATGACCGCATCGTTCGTCCCAGCAAATACAAAAGCCACCAGGAATTGGGGCATCAAATGTATTTTGCCGTGTTTAGTACGAGCCCTTGGGGGTTAAAATTCTTGTTCAGGAGGTAAAGCTGCATAGAAAAACCGCTACTGCCATAGTCGAGGCCGCCGCGGGATATTAATATAGATCTACCTTACTGACAACTTTTTTCATACAAACAAATGATATATGGCATCATTTTTGCTGCCTTGAAGTTGTAAACAATACGTGTCACGTCCCAGGTGGCGGCAGAACGTTGTAAAGGCTGCCGATTTAAAATAAAGCCGAACCATGGGAGTTTCCGGACCATAGAATGCCGGTTTTGAGAGGTTAACTGTTTTAATCAATTTTTCTAAATTCTATCGTATATGAGTATACAGTATACTGTAGGCTAGGTTACGATATTCGTATATATACGATATATGTACCATGAAATTATCATCATATAGACAAGGTTAACTTGTTAAATGTTATTCAGTTTCTCTTGGTACTGAATTATCATAAGCCAATGTGCATTGAACCTAGAGAATTAGCTGAAAATGATATTGTTATGTTACAATAAAGTTTCATACATACTTACCTGGCAGATATATACATAGCTACGACTCCGTCGTCCCCGACAGAAATTCAAATTTCGCGCCACTCGCTACAGGTAGGTCAGGTGATCTACCGGCCTGCCCTGGGCGGCAGGACTAGGAACCATTCCCGTTTTCTATCATATTTTCT
>NC_087219.1:32437622-32584714 GCF_015104395.2 Macrobrachium nipponense
AGTATGTATGTAATTCCATGAGGGACCTTGATCACTTATCCCATGTGAGAGATCTTGGTCACTTAATGTATGTTTACTATATGTACTATGTATAATTCCTTACCTTTAGTACAGTAGTACATAGTTTACAGTTGTCGTGCTATGTTATGTAGTAAACCCTGGACAAAGTTTTATGTGGCCCCATAGCCTGCATCATGGAGGGGGTCCTGGTTTTCTGGAATGTACCAAAAAAGTATCAAAGTTAAGTCATGTTATGTATGTTTAGTAAGTTACATACAGTAACCATACGTACAGTGGTTTATAACATGTACTACATATGTACATAATCAACTTGGTTGGAAATTCCTGTGAAAAAAAAGTTATGTACGTATGTAATATGTACTACTGTATGTAAAAACCTTACTGTTCATACTTTGTTACACTACATGTTACATGTGATACGTATACTTTCCTGAAGGGTTTTTTTTCCATCCAAAAATGGTGCTTCTACTGTAGTAGTTATCCCTTGATGACACTTGTAGTAACAACCTGGAGTTGTGTGAAAAATGTTGGTTCTGGAAAAGGAAAAAGTAACAAAATTAGTGTACAAAATATACACTACAGAAAGTTGTGAATGCAATATGTTAAATTACTGTAGATATATCAAGAGTGTACTACTAAAAGAGTTAATGTATGTTAATTAATCCTTACCTTTAGTTTATATTTGACATTCATCGTAACCCTGGATGGACAAAGTCTTATGTGGCCCCATAGCCTACATCATTCAGGGGATTCTGGAATGTACAAAAAATAATTAGTATGTTAGTAAGTACTCTATGCTAGTAAGTTACATACAGTAATATGCACCATACAGTGGGTTTAATATCACATATAACATGTAGTATAAAACTTAATTTAGAAATTCCTTACATAACTTACCAAACTTTTAGTGAGTCTCAAAGCTGTTACCTAGGTTGTGGGAGATGGAGGTGGAGGTGTAGAGCATTCATGATAAGGATGCATTCCAAACCTAACTTCGTGTGCTTTATCACAGATAACAGGCTAGGATGATGGGCAGTCTGGAATGAAGAATTAATATTAAAGGACAGTATGTAACCACTTAGGTGTACAAAATTTATTGTACGTATGCAAACATTAAACACAACTGAGAATTCCTTACCTCCAGCAAAATGAAGACATGTAGGCTGTAGAGGTCTGGTTTATGTAAGTCACAGGTGCATGCCAGTCTGGAATGATAATGTAATAGTACATATGATTATAGTATGTATGTTACATACATAACAATGGTTATTATATGTAATATTAAAACATTAATAAAAAAAACTGTCCTTACCAAATTCTAGTGGTTGGCTTGCTTACTGGGATGGTCATATGGTACATGAGAGTGGGTGGCTGGGCTATGGAGTGGGATGGGCAGGTGCTTGGGAGTCTGGAATGATAAAAAATATATAAAATGATAGTTACTACTACTGTAACTACTGCACATGTTATTACTGTTTGACAGATGTAGTGTGTAATACGTATGTTCAATATAAAAATGAAGAATTCTTTTACCTGAAGGAATGGGAGAGGTGATACTACTCGTATCAACTGATTTGGGCCTCTGGGGAGGTGATACTTGTATCAACTGATGAGGGAACATCTACATCTGGAAAAGAATGATAGGGTACATATATAAGGTGGATGTAATTGTAGCATATGTACACTTTTAATAAAAAATTTCTATTAGCAATTTATAAAACATTTTATACAAATTTGTTAAGGATTCCTTACCTGATGTACTAGGGCGAGGCCATCAAAACCATGGAAAGCTCAGGTCATCTGGGGTCACTGTCACTATCAAAGGGGTCTGAAATGGAAAAAAAAATAATAATAAGATTATGCAACATCAAACACATTGTACCACTATGTAAGTTAGTGTACGTATGTATGTAGGGTGTAAACAATTTCCAACATGAAATGAGAAAAATGAAATTGCTTACCTGATTGTACACGTGCAGGTGGGCGGGCTGATACAGAGGGTCCAGGTACTAGGGGGATCTGGAACTGTCACAGGTAGTACAGGGAGATCTGGAACTGTCACAGGTAGTACAGGGAGATCTGGAACTTTCACAGGTAGTACAGGGGGATCTGGAACTGTCACCACTTCTGCAATAAATTACAAATGATGAAAATTAATGAAGTTACAATTTACTCTTACATTTAGTAGTTGTTACATTAAAAAATTAACACATTTTAATATGTACACTATGTAAACACATAAATTAGTAAAACAGTTCAGAATTCCTTACCAGGACTAGAGTGGGAGGTGGTGGTACTGGAGACTTGTGAAGGAAAGTGTCAAGCCTGGACTGCACACTTCTCTTCGTCTGCTTTCTCCTTCAGGGTCTCCTTGTAGAAAGTCACCAAATCCATGATTCCTCTCTTGATTTTGTTCCAACCTAGAAAACGTTAGGGTCTTCTGCCTCAAAAGAAGCAAGGCTCTCTCCAGATGAGTAAAACCCTCTGACAAGCCTTTCACAGTTAATGACCTGGGTTTTGGCTCTGGTGCGCCTCCTCTTCCTCATCATTTGTTGTTCAAGTTCTAGTAAGTCCTCTGCAGACAATTCTCTCCATGGGAAGCCAGCAGCTCTGTTACATCATCAGGTTCAAGATCTAGTTGCAGCCTCTTGCTAGCCCTACGATCTTCCTCGTCACAGTCTCGACGTCTTCTGCCTGGTCAAAGCCTTCAAAACTGTGCACAAACTGTGGACACAGTTTCCTCCAGGCCCCATTTAAAGTGGTGTCTTCACCTCGTCCCAAGCACTTGTAATGTTCTTCACTGCATCTGCAATGTGTAGCCCTTCCAGAATTGCTTCAGTGTCAACTCCTTGTAGCTTCTATGGCCCTCAAAGCAACACGTATGGTCCTTCTAAGGTAGTAAGCCTTGAAATTTGCTATTACTCCCTGGTCCATTGGCTGTATCAGCGATGTGGTATTGGGTGGGAGGTACACCACCTTCACATTAGGATGCATGTCGCTCAAATTTGAAGGGTGACCAGGGGCATTGTCCAGGACTAAGAGGGCCTTAAAAGGCAGACCCTTCGAAGTCAAATACCGCTCCACTGCTGGCACGAAATGGTCATTGAACCAATCTTCGAAGACCATTAAGGTAACCCACGCCTTCTTGTTAGATTTCCAAATCACAGGGAGTTGACTCTTGAAAATGCCCTTGAAAGCCCTGGGATCTCGGCCAAATACACCAGCAAGGGCTTCAGTTTTCAAATCACCACTTGCATTGGCCCCAAACAGCAAAGTCAGTCGCTCCTTTCCAGCTTTATGGCCAGGTGCTGACTTCTCCTCCTTGGAAAGGTACGTTCGATTTGGCATTCTTTTCCAAATAATCCAGTCTCATCCACATTAAAGACTTGGTCAGCCGTGTAACCACCATCCTTAATTATCCAGGTCACCACCCCCTGGAAAAACTTTCTGCTGCTTCGCTATCAGCACTAGCAGCTTCACCTTGCAGCTTCACATTATGCAAATTTGCACGAGCCTTAAAACGTTAAACCAACCTCTACTCGCGGAAAATTACACCAGCACTGCCTTCGCCAAACTTTTTCACTACTGCCTCATGCAGCGCTCTAGCCTTCTCCTGGATCACACTTAAGCTCACCGGAAACAACGTCGCTGGTTCTGGTCCTCCAGCCAGATCATGAGCAATTTCTCCATTTTCAAACAATGCTCTGGCTACGTTGCTTCTCGTTTATCACCGTTGACTTCATCGGTGGCAGCATCCTTAACGTGCTTCAGAATACGTTCCTTATCCTTCACAATGGTTACCACCTGGTCCTGCTCAAGCCTAAAGAACGGCCTATTTCGGTGTTAGTTTTCTCCCTTCTCCGAACGCTTTATCACGTCATATTTGACCTCCACGTGATGACCTTCCTCTTCTTGGATGAACTATCATCGGAGGAAGTACTTTGGCGTTTAGGAGCCATTGTAAATTAGCGAAATGGCAAGGAATTTCAGCAACGTCTCAGCACACAACCTAGTGGAATGCAGGCAGGCACGCGATTGAAGTGCGTCCTTTCGTATTGTTACGCTTGGCGTCTCGACCGTCCGAGGTCGTGTTGTTCGGTCAATTTACCATACAGTTTAATAGCGTTAATTAATTTATGCACCTCCGCTCAAAAACTAGTTCTGCATATGAGGTATCGTTAAAAAGCATAAACAAAACGTCGTAACTTGGCATTTGTGTTGTATCTAACCAGAAACTTAGTTTTTTTAATTATGTACTGGAAACAAGCAATGATTTTTCATTATATTTGCGCTTTTGGACTGTTTTAAACTGCGCATCCCAAGCTAGTGTATTCATTCGCCCGCAAACTAGTTCCGCATATGCGGCGTCAGTAAAAAAATTCAAAAATACGAAAAAAAAAAAGTGTCAAAAATCATCATAACCTCAAAAATTTTTGTTGTAATGTACCAAAACACTATTTTATTATGTACTGTGCTAAACTATAAAGGATTTTTATCATAGCATGCGTTTTTTGTTTTTTAAAAGCGTCGTTAACTCGGAGCGTCGGAAGCGTCAGCGTCGTACCTCGAACAAGCGTCGTAACCCAGGACGGAATTTCCATTGAATATTTAAGAAAAAGCGTCGTAACCTCGGAACGTCGTAAGCCGGAACCGTCGTAAGCCGGGGACCGCCTGTACACTGTTTTCATTTTCATTACTTAATTATGAACCAACATGGAGCTATCGCCGTAGATGCGGCGATTTCCTCTTTTTTCATGAATTGAACCCTTGAATTATGTCTCGGTGCCGAGGGCGGGCGCGCTCGCGCCGAGTCATGTATTTTGGGCGAAACTGTGTAATTGAAAAAATGTAAGTACTCTTTTCATTATATTTTTGCCCTGTGCGTTCGTTACCGAGAGTGTGATTGCGCTCGAGCACGAGCCTTTTAATTTTGTATAATAGAATGCAATGAAAGTGGATTCGCAATTGCAAATATTCTTTTCATTTTCATTTATTTATTTGCATGAATTTAATTTGGATCAATTTTCGTTCTTACCCGGGAATTGATCCTTACGATTTTTTTATGTGAAAGTGAAATCGCAAGTGCAGTATTCTGTTTCATTTTCATATATATTTTATGATAGCATCATATTATTGGATCAAGTTTTCCGTTCTTATACCCGGGAATTGATCTTTTCCCATTTAAGTTCTATGAGTGAATCGCAAGGGCAGTATTCTGTTTCATTTTCATATTACTTTTCGCTGCTGTGCGGGGGTAGGGGAAGCGAAGGTCTGCCAGGAAGTCGTCGGAAAGCTCTCCCGCGACTCCCTTGGTATCCGATTCTTCGTCTTCCTTCCTGCCCTCCGCTCAGCTTCTTCGTTGTATTTTGTATTTGGGGTCTTCCTTGCGTTCGGGGTGGGGCATGTCTTCCCCCCGTGCGTGAGGGAACCCCTCTTCCTAATCTATCTATGTTACCGCAGGTGCTACATCCGTGGTGGGAGACGACCTTGGACAAGGTATGGACCACCGCGGGAGGCAGGGCGTGCCTAGCATCCACGGGCTGCTGCAGCGTCTAGCGAGGTCTGGGGCGGTCTCCACTACTACCACGGCCGCTTATGCTGCTCCCCCCCCCTCTCTTGGTCTACACTCCCCATGCTGTGTCGATGACGCCGTCTGCCGCTACTAGGGCCGCAGCCGTACCGAGGTGGGTTCGCCGCCGCCGCCTGTTTTCTTCGTGTTGCCTGCCCCAGACTTCCGCTGTTCCAGCAGCTCGCCCCTGGACCGGCCGCCAGGACCCAGGTTCCGCTGGCTGCCGATGATTCTACGAGGCGATCGCTGGCCTGCCGTACCTGCCCGCTGATGTGATTCCCGCTGTTGGCTTGGCTGTCCCTTCTGGGTCTACCGCTGCCGCTGTTCCTGCCGCTCCTGAGCTGGTTGCTGTTCCTGTCGCTCCTGGTTCCTGTGCCTGTCCATGCTGGTCCTGCCCACGGTGTGTCTTCCCCAGTCCCAGGTCCTTCCGGACAGGTGCAGTCGGGCCGTGTTGCTTCGGCAATAGCCCCGGCTCCGGCCTGGATGGAGGACCTGACGACTGTCCTGCGTGAGCTGACGAGGAAGAGGAGAAGAGGAAGCTGTCATCTTCGTCTTCATCGTCTGCTGCTGCCACTTCCCTTCCCCTTCGACTTCTAAGGCCCATAAGCCGAGAAGAAGAAGGCTGCCTTCCCCCCTAAGAAGTCTCCTTCGGGAACTTCTAAGGGCCCGTCCCACCCCGGTGGGACGGGGGGGTCCTTCTGCTGGTCCTCCTGCTCCTTCGGGAGCGGGGCCCGTCTCCCCTTCCGTAAGGAAGAGATAGACGGGGACCAGAGGAGTATCGGTTAGCTCTGGTACTTCCTCGCCTGGTGCTAGCGGCGATGCCGCTACGCCCAGGTTCCGGCTCGGTCTCTCGTTCGCGAGAGATCCCGAGTGTACGTTCTCCCTCGGGAGACCGTGCAGCCAAGTTCGGCGCCAGAGTTCGCTCGGCGCCAAGACGCAGGCACGGAGCAGAAGGCTGGTGAGAGACGCTCAGGTGACTCTTGCCAGGCCAGCGGCCGCTCTTGCAGCGACCAGCTGGTAACCCGGGTTTTCCCCCCTAAGAAGGCTCCTTCGGGACCTTCTAAGGGCCCGTCTCGCTCCGGCGATTCGGGGAGCTCTTCTGCTGGTCCTCCTGCTCCCTCGGGAACAGGGCCCGTCTTTTTCTTCTACCAAGGAGAAGAAGACGGGGACCAGAGGAGTACCAGCTTCGGCTGGCACTTCCTCGCCTGGTTTCTCGCGGTTCTGCCGCTAAACCAGGATCCGCCTCGGCTTCTCGTTAGTGAGAAGTACCGAGTGGACGGTCTCCCGCGGGAGACCGTCCAGCCAAAGTCTTGACGCCCGAGCTCGCTCGCCGTCAAGACCGAAGCGCGGAGCAGAAGACTGGCGAGAGTCGTGCAGACGACTCTCGTCAGGCCAGTGGACGCTCTCGCAGCGACAGCTGGCTGCTCGGGTTGACGTGACGGTCGCTGACAGCCACGAGTTGAGGCGAGGAAGGGGTCCCCCGCGGCCGTCGGTACCAACCACGGCTGGTACCAGCGGCTCGACGCGCCGAGAGACGCTCGCCGGTCTCACCGCGACAGCGAACCTAGCAGGTCACCTGACGCCGCTCCCATCGGGACCGGGCGGAGTATGGTAACCAGCAACAGCTCGCCTGACGCTAGAGATCAGCGTCGACGTTCTCAGCCGAGCCTCTCGCCCCAGCGAGCGGCAAGGCTAGGCCTGCTGCTCGATCGCCACCGCGGGTTGACGATCAGCAGCAGCCTCCAAGCACGCTGGTCCTGCCAGCGAGCTAGGGGGGGGCCGTCAGGTCTGCCTCTCCGTACCTTCAACCTCCTCGGGCTACACCGGGAGGAGCGAGGTACCTATGAGTGATCGCGAGAGGTGCGCCGCTCGCGATCCCGCTATGACGCCGTATGGACCAGGCACGGTTCTAGGACCAACCAGGACATACGCGCAAGTAGCTGGAGGCGACCGTCAGGGGTCTGCCGCTGTTCCTCCTTCGGAAGGAGGAGTATCTCGGGATCTGTTCTTGCTGGAGGGACTGGACGGTCCTACTCCGCAAGACGCGGTTACTCCCGAGATACAGAGGAATTTGCAGAAGTCATTAAGCTGATTCGTCAGCATAATGACCTTGCGGAAGGATTGCCGCTCCCACCAGCAGAGCCCACGTCTCTGCTCGAGTCGTTTTGGGGCCCGAGAGGGACCCAAACCGAGGGTGGGTCTGCCGCGATCGGAGCTTGCCGATTCTGTCTCGAACCAGAGTCTCTCGTCTCCGGACAAGAAGGCTCTCTCAGTTCTGGCCGGTCGATCAAGCTACTTCCACCTCCTCTACTGCGACAGCGGCGTTTCTACGTGTCTTCGGACACCGTATTTAAATACTCCTTCGTCCTCCTGAGAGGTTTCGACCTCGACGAGGACTGGAATGAGTCGGAGGACGGTATCGGCTCTCTCCTGTCAGGTGTCGATCAGCCCCACCCAGACGACGTTCACAGTGGGCGGCAGACCCTTACCTACAGTGAGAGTTCGTAACCCTCCGCGGGAAAACGTTTTCTCCTGACGATACGTTTTTTTTTTGTTTCCCAGACTCTGAGAGACCATCGCCGCAAGGCGATGGCTGCTCCTATTCTTCTCCAACTGCTAGTTCCACTGGGATAAGGCGAGCGAGTATCCAATTCCTCCCCCATCCCTCTCTCCTTACGGCTACGAGGGAAAGGGGAGGGATCCTACAGAGATTTCTCTGTAGGATCCCACGTTGGGGACTGCGCTACCGGGGGGACCTTCGGGTCCTACCTGACGTAAGCCCCGGTCGTTGAGGAGGGATCCTGCCCCATTCTCGATTTCTACGGGAATCGAGAGGACCACAGCCGATATCGTTTCACGAATTCGGTGGGGGTTTCGCAGACTGCTTAGAATTCTAAGGAATTTCTAGCGCATTCAGAGTGTTCGAGTTTTTCACGATCTCCAAACACTTAGGCGAGACACGGTCTAAAGTGAGCGAGACGAGAATCCCCGATGTTTTACATGATAATCGGGAACCTCGCCTATGCTCGAATTCCTGGAATTTCTAGCATGGGAAGAAGACTGCTGCTGAAAGAAACTATCTTACAGTAGGCGACCCAACCTGGAATAGAGAAATCGAAGATCGGGAACTAATCCAGTTTGGCTTGAACTATCGTCTTAGTATTCTGTTCACCATTGAAGCTTTCCTTCGAGGGAAGACCTTCTCCTTCACTCTTTGATAGAGATCGAAGGTGGTCGATCTCCAATCCTTATTTTGTTTTCTTGAAGGAAGAATTTAGGATGGAGATCGTTGTTCAGAATCCTACAAAAATATACTACGTATATTAACCTCGCGACATGATTCTACTAAGTAGTTGAATGGTCCGAGGGGTAGGCGCATATCCTAGTTTATCTACGGATTGCGACTTAGAAGAGAGTATTCTAATTGAACTGCAACTCGGGGTTTGCCTGCAACCTCCCAGGAGTTTTCAGTTTCAATTTTATATATTATGGTTTTGTCACGAACACACCATTTCAACTCTTATATTTACCGAAATTCGTTTCGCGTAAATATATTGCTCGAGATATCTTTATGCTCGGTAGTTCTAGCCGAACGCATTCCTTCATGGAATAATGGATTACATGGCAACTCAGGATGACGAGTCGGCGAGAGCTCAGGCTCAACTACTGCGTATTGAACTGCCTGACAGCAGCTTAGTATCAGCTGGGCCTCCGAGATGCACGGTCAGTTATGTCTCTCTCTCCCCTGGTTTGATTGACTACCGAACCGTATCTCTGCCCAACAATCATGGACTTAGGTCTCTGATTAATGGGGATTCTCGCAATAATGAAGGACCATCTACTGCTGTGACGCTAGATTCCATCGCCTTCGACATTGCGAGAATTTTCAATAGAGATATCTCTTTGACTCTTTCATCTTTCTGTTTACCGCACGTAACAGAAGTCTGTACAAGTCTCCCGCTGCATCGCACTGCGATAATGCGAATGATTTTGCAGACATCTGAGTTTGTCTTCAAATATCTCGTATTCGTAGGTGTACAATTGTTCATTGTTCAACCCGAATTACAAGATGTGTCAGAAGACATCGCCTACTCTCCGACCTGACAGCTCTACTTCCAAATGTTCAGCCCATGAGAAGCAGTTCTTCAGGCGGCTTTCCCCTGTGTTTTCATTACTGAAGAACGCCCCGCTTTCATTGCAACTACGACTTCTCACCGGACAGCAATGAAATAGCGGTTAGCGTTTTCAGTCATTTGTAAGCACAGGTTATGAATCTTGAGAATCCTTCTCTCGATTCGTCTGTGAAGACGTAGGTTGCATTCAATATCTACCTTCGTCTTCAACGGTACATAGTGTTGTTTCTCCTTAGCTGAGATTCAACAACCATGAGATGTTTTGCCTTCAGGGACTCGGTCTCTAGAAGGCAATTGAACTTTCGCCTGTTGGGCACATGCCTTAAGAGAATCATCACCTCGCTGTCCGGCATTGGTGACAAAACAAATACATTATTTGTTTGTCTTTGGTCTCTCGGCATAACCCTTTAAAGGCGAAGGTCACGTGACTTACTCGGATGCTTTGACAACTTGCCTCCTACCGAACGCAGTCAGTCGGCAGCTGTCAGAGCGCCCGAGTCAGTTACGAACTACGCTGTTGACTTAGTTCGGTTGTTACACAGCAATCATTACTTAGTTTTAATAGCTTGTCACAGTACCCATACCATTGACACCCACCATGGAGTGTCGGTGTCCTATCCACTACCGAGAACTTCGCTGCATGGGGATAGGAGGATGCTGGACATCACCGAAGTAGAGAAGAGGGATAGGTCATGCGACTATTTCCTTCTTTTCCTCTGAGGAACTGCATGACTTCTCCGCGAAGTCAAGCATCCAGGGGATGGGGATCCGTGACGCTCGATTTCGTACGAACTTCGTAGCGAAGACTCAGAACCCTTCGGTCCCTGACGAATGGTTCGAGTCGTTCACAATCCCCTCCCTAATGGACTTCACCGCCTTCGATGCGAAGGAGATGCTGCCTTGTCCGCAAGAACTTCTCCGTGGCGCAGGTACTGAAGGCAGGGGTCTGGTCCAACCAGACCACATGCCCTTCCTTCTACCTTCGGGATATTGCCCACAGGTCCTTGGATCTTTTTCCTTGGGACCCGTGGTGGCTGCTCAACACGTTGTGTAGCGAACCCAGACCCTCGCAGGCTGAACAGCATCGAGTCCTGGTGTGACCGTAAGAATGGATGAGTGAATGAGAGAGTGACTGGCTCCTCTTCCCATCTTTTTCTTTTCCCCTCTACCGTGGGTTAGAGGGACACGGTCGTCACCCTGCTGGATTAGGACAAGATTGCAGGTGAGCTACTCAACAGAGCCCCATCCTATCCCTTTCACTAGGGATAGGAAGCGTATATCCACCACTTCCTCCAACAAGGGGGAGGAAGTGGATGCCAGCTTGAGACAACCCATACTTTATGTTTGTCCCTTGCAAACAGGAACAAGTTCTTGCTTGCTGGTACGAAGAGATACGCTTGCCTCTCTCTTAGTACTCGGCCCAGAGGTCTGACCATTGATCCTGCGGTGCACACCCCGATCAATCGGACAGAGGCTTGGATCCCTCCCTCGCTCTTACGACCAGGGAGGCATTCCAGGGATGGACGAACACCAGTCTGTTCATCAAAAGACTCAGATTCCTCCCACCAAGAAGTGAGTCTTTCCTATGTTGTTAAGGACCGATGGTTTGTATTACGTATCGGAACAAATGACAATTTGTCGAAAATTGCATTTTTCCTAACTATACAAACCTGAGGTCCTTTACATATAGTCCCTCCTCATGCCACCACCCCTCACTCTGCGTATTTTGCATGGGCCAAAAGCAAAAGTGATTTGTTTACCTCGCCGCGCGAGACTGTCGGACAAGCAGTTAACTACCGTTCTTCTCCCTTGTTCGAAGCTTACGACCGTTCCAGCTGCCGCTAGCTACTTCCTATTGTTGTTAAAGGACCTCAGGTTTGTATAGTTAGGAAAAAATGCAATTTTCGACAAATTGTCATTTTTTAAATATTCCACTTGAGGAGGCTCAACCAAGCCAAACCTTTTTAACTTTTAATCAAAACCATGAGACATTTGTCAGGCACAAATTCCTTACTCTGTATGTGCTTGAGAGACCGTTTTGATAATTTCCTTATGAAACTGTGTTTTTACACATGCAACTTACCCGGCAAATATATACTTAGCTAATGTCTCTGACGTCCGACAGAATTCAAAACTCGCGGCACACGCTACAGGTAGGTCAGGTGATCACCCCCTACCGCCGCTGGTGGCGGTAATAGGAATCATTCCCGTTTTCCGACAGATTTTCTCTGTCACCGGTGCTAACAACAACTTTGTTGGTAGCTCCTGCATAGAATTTCTTGCTTGCTTCGCCGAGGATTATTTGGGAAGTATTTGATCTTTGGTTGTTGGCATATGCTGTTTTTTGGATTTGGTTTTGATAATATGTATGATTTAACTCCTGGAACTCTGTTTAGAGTATGTATAAATGAAGGATGCAAGGTGAGGTTTACCTAAGGCTACTTTGGACCCTCACACTTTGTGTAAAATGTAGGGGAAGGGATTGTTCAGTTAAGGACACATGTGATGCATGCGAGAGTTTACTGAAGTGCAATGGAAAGATCTAACTGCATACGTGAAAAAATTAGAGAAAGATAGGATTAGGAAAGCTTCGGCTAGAAGTTCAAGTAGATCCTGTTCTGCGGAACAGGATAGTATCTCTAACCCTGCAGTAGCTTCAACCATCTTCCTTTTTGGTTTCAGCTCCTTCCCCCCGCAGCGCAACTCGTAGATGCGTCTGCCGAGAGAGCCGCTGTGGAAGCGTCAATTCGCAATTTGCAACAGCAATTGCGTGATATAGACCAAGGTAAGAGTGAAGTGTGTAGTGACGTGTGCAGTGTCCCCAGTGCAGTGGAGGGGGCGTCTGACCGACTCCGCATCGCTCCTAGGCCTAGACCTCTTTCAGACTCCCATGCCCAGGGAGGATGGAATGTCGAAAGCCGCAAGGGGGATGTAGAGTATCCCCAACGGTCAGGCGTCCCTTCAGCAGATCCTGTAGGCTCGTCCCAGGCTGCTTTGGAGAGCTATAGGAAAGACCTCCTAAGGAAGTGTTTTTCCGATTCAGATTCATCCTCACCTAAGCGTGGATGGAGCTCCTCTTCCAAATCGCGCCCTCTTCAAGAGAGCCTGGAAACCTTCAGGAGAAGGCGCTCTTGACTCCAGCCCGGAGCCTTTTCCGGAGTATTCTCCTTCACCTAAGAAAGTTATGAAGTCTCCTGAATCTTCACCAGAAGGGATTCGGTCATCTACTAAGAGATTCCTGTTGGACCTTCAAGCGAATCTATCATCTTTAGTAGGCTCTCTTTCGACTAGTAGGCGCAAGGAGCCTTCTCGCAGGAAGGAAGGACTCCTCTCTTCCAGTAAAGAGCTCTTTTAGGAGGCCTTCTCCTAGTAGGAAGGAGGAGTATAGTAGACGCTTTTCACCAGTAAGAACCTCTTCTCCCCCGAGAGTAGACGAGACTAGACGACTCGTTTTTATGCTTCGTCTAGACAGGGAAGATTGTATTCCCCGCGCAGAAGCTCGGATGCTAAGAAGAGTCATAGCGCAAGGCGCCAAGATGTAGGCTCTAGATCCTCTCCTTGTAGGAGTAAGGAGAAATTCTCCATGCGAGAAGGTAGTGATCGATTAGTATCAGTCGAACGATCTCCTAGGAGTAGGATCTCCTCTTCAAGTGGAAGGAAGGAACGAGAGAGGGTACGCTCTGCCCATAGGGATAGAAGTGAGAAGGGCTCTCCTTCGAAAGATTTTGATGACTCGTCTAGAAGGCGCCAACGTTTGGTAGGACGCCTGGATAATAGAAGCCCTTTACATTCCTCGAGACCGGTAGCTCGCGATAGGCTTTCCTCAAGGGAGTCAAGCGCCTCTCCTAGCAGGTTCCAAGACTTTGGAAAGAGCCTAAACATGGATTCGCGCCCTACTCCTGGAAGAGTCTCTAGAGTTGACGCTTACCAATCTCCTAGCAGGCGTCAAGAGCCTGAAAGGAGCCTAATCTTGGATTCGTGCCTACTCCTGTAAGACCGAGCAAAGGCAACAAGAGCCTAAGAAGAGCCTTGCCAGGGATTCGCGCCCTACTCCTGGAAGAGGCTCAGGAGTAGGCTCTTACGCTTCTCCTCGTAGGCTTCAAGAGCCTGAAAGGAGCCATCTTTTTAGACTCGCCCCCAACTCCTAGGAGTCACAGAAGAGTAGGCTCAAGCGCCTCTCCTCACAGGCGCCAAGAGCCTGAAAGGATCCTGAATCTGGATTCGCGCCCTACTCATAGTAGGCGCTCGAGAGTGGAAACAAGTTTCACCGATAGCCCAAGACCTGGAAAGGTAGCTCTAGATCCTCTTCTATCGGTATCGGAACCTGTGGAGGCGGCCAAGAAGCTGGAAAGGTAGGCTCTAGATCCTCTCCTATCAGGTCAGAACCTGTGGAGCGGCAGGAAGCGGAGGATTCTTCTTTCCCGAGGAAGCATATCCCGGGTATTGAACTGGCGGCTTCATCTGGCGAACTCTTGAAGGATAAGAGTCGCATGCCTTCCAGGACTTCTTCTCCTAAGAAGTCTCCCTCTCCGAACGTAACCTTGGAGGAAGTCTCGGAGGAGGAAGAAACGAAAGAAGTAGGAATCTCTGATTATAAGAGACTTTCGTCACTGCTACTTCAAGAGTTTGGGGACTCGCTGTGTTCGGCTGATCCTCCTTCTCCAGGATCTCTTCTGTCAAGTACTAAGTTGGCAAAGTCCCCCTCTTTTGTCAAGATGCGGCCTACTCTCTCTATGAGAAAGGCTATTAAGAATCTAGAGAACTGGCTCCTGGTTAAGAAGGAGGCAGGTAAGACGGTGTTTTTGTGCCCTCCGTCTAGATTAGCAGGTAAGCCGGGTGTCTGGTACGACACGAAGGAGCCCATGGGGTTAGGCCTTCCGGCTTCTGCAAACGCGGATTTTTCAGCATTGGTGGACTCATCTAGAAGACGCTCTCTACTGTCAGCTAAAGCGTCTTGGGGAATGTGCGAGATGGACCATTTACTCAAGGGTCTATTTCGCACATTAGAAGTCTTCAACTTCATGGATTGGGCTTTAGGAGCTCTAGCAAAAAGAGCGCAGGATCCGGAGTTTGTGACGATGGAGGTGTTATCCAGTGTCCTTTCGTGCCTGGACAAGGCAGTCATGGATGGATCCACAGAAGTGGCCTCTCTCTTTGGAGCAGGAGTGCTCAAAAAGAGATCAGTATACAGCTCGTTTCTCTCCAAGTCAGTTTCTCCCTTACAGAGAGCCTCTTTGCTTTTTTCCCCACTTTTGGGATACCTGTTTCCTCAGGAGACAGTGAAGGACATTTCTAGATCGCTTTCGGAGAGGCTACACAAGATCTTCTTGCCCAGTCCGCCAAGAGGCTTCAACCTGCTGTGCCGATGGCTAAAAGAGAGGGAGGTACGAATAAAGTGTCCTTCCAACCAACAGCCCTTTCGAGGAAGAGCAACCTCGAGACCCGCACTTAAGAGTAAGAAAGACCGTTTAAGAGAGGACGATCTTCTCGAAGACCATTCTCAAAGCCGCAGTGTGACAGGAGTCCTCCAGACCCCAGTAGGTAGCCAGACTTTTAAGGTTCGCGAAGGTCTGGGCTCAGAGAGGGGCGGACAACTGGTCCCTCTCTATCCTCGAGAGAGGATATCTGATCCCCTTCAGGGAAAAACCTCCCTTAACCACCACTCCAAGGGAATTGGCGGCAAGATACAGAGATCCTTTAAAGAATCAAGCCCTCATACATCTGGTGCAACAGATGTTAGAAAAGAAGGCGATAGAAAGGTATTAGACCTTCGATCTCCAGGCTTTTTACAATCGCCTCTTCCTGGTACCAAAAGCCTCGGGGGAGTGGAGACCAGTGCTGGACGTAAGCGCCCTGAATCACTTTGTGATCAAAACAACGTTCACAATGGAGACGACTTCATCAGTTCTCTCAGCGCTAAGACAAGGGGATTGGATGGTTGTCATTGGATCTACAAGATACCTATTTCATGTACCCATTCATCCCTCGTCCAGAAAGTACCTAAGATTTATGTACAGGGCCAAGTATTTCAGTTTCGCGCCCTTTGTTTCGGTCTTTGCCACAGCTCCCCAAGTTTTCACGGGATTGATGAAAAACGTAGCCCATTGGCTACATTTGAAAGGAATAAGAATCTCTCTGTATCTCGACGATTGGCTGATTCGCTCTCAATCCAGGAATCAGTGTCTGGAGGACCTAAGATCGACGTTGGATCTGACTCAGTCCCTGGGACTGTTAGTGAACCTCGGGAAATCCCAGATGGATCCCCAGCAAAGCATTGTCTATCTAGGGATTCTGATGGATTCCTGGGTTTTTCAAGTGTTTCCGTCCATAGAAAGACAGGAGCGATGTATTCTAAAAGTGAAGACCTTCCTAGAGAAAGAACAATGTTCCGCGAGGAATGGATAGTCTTCTGGGGACCCTCTCCTTGTTGGAACAGTTCGTTTCTCTGGGGAGGCTTCACATAAGACCCCTTCAATTCTTCTTGAAGGAGAATGGGACCAGAGGAATCAGGATCTGTGGGACTCTTTTTCCTCTCTCCAAAGAAATAAGGAAAACCTCAGCTGGTGGTTAGAACCAGGCAGACTAAACGAGGGACTATTGCTGCAGTTACCGACCCCTCCCTATTGTTGTTTACAGACGCTTCGGAAATGGGATGTGGCGGGACGTTGGGCCCGAGAGAAGTGTCAGGCACCTTGAGTGGGGAACAGGTGTCCTGGCACATCAACGAGAAAGAGTTAGTGGCAGTGCATCTAGCTCTCAGGCAGTGGGAATCCCAAGTCTCAAACTCAGTGTTGCAAGTAAACTCAGACAACACGACAGCTCTAGCCTACATAAGAAAACAGGGGGGGACTCACTCCTTCTCACTGTACAAGAAGGCGAAGGAGCTTCTTCTATGGTCAAAGGAGCGGAACATCACGCTCTTAACGAGGTTTAATCAAGGCGAGAAAAACGTAAGAGCAGACTTACTGAGCAGGAAAGATCAAGTCATTTCCACGGAGTGGACTCTGCACTCAGGGGTCTGCAACCAGATTTGGAGCCTCTGGGGAGGTCAAACATAGACCTGTTTGCAACACATTGGAATGCCAGGCTGGAGAAATACTGCTCTCCGATTTCAGATCCAAGGGCAGTAGCAGTAGACGGTCTCCTCCTAAATTGGGAAGGAATAGACGGATACGCTTTTCCTCCTTTCAAGATCATAGGAGACGTCATAAGAAAGTTTGTTTTGACGAAAGGAGCGAAGCTGACCCTAATCGCCCCATTCTGGCCAGCTCAAGAGTGGTTCACAGAGGTACTGGAATGGATGATAGATTTTCCAAGGTACCTGCCTTTACGGAACGATCTTCTCAGACAGCCCCACTTCGACAGATACCACAAAAACCTCCCCGCGCTCGGTCTGACTGCCTTCAGACTGTCGAAGGACTCGTCAGAGCGAAGGGGTTTTCACACGCGGCTGCAAAGGCAATTGCAAGAGCCAGAAGACCTTCAACTATACGCGTGTACCAGTCGAAGTGGGAAGTATTCTGAAGGTGGGCCAGGAATCAGAATGTATCCTCTTCCAGTACCTCTGTGACGGAAATAGCAGATTTCCTGTTGTATTTGAGACGGAAATGTAACCTTGCAGTCTCAACCATAAAAGGGTATAGAAGTATGCTTTCCTTGGTGTTTAGACATACAGGACTAAACATCACGGAGGACAAGGACCTACATGATTTGATTAAATCATTCGAAACTTCGAAGTCCAAGACAGCTAGACCACCCAGCTGGAACCTGGATGTGGTGTTAAGATTTCTTATGTCAGATAAATTTGAACCTCCCAATAACTCATCGTTTAGGGATTTGACTAGGAAATCTATTTTCCTCTTTGCATTAGCATCAGCTAAAAGAATAAGTGAACTCCAGGCTTTAGAAGGCACAGTGGGCTTCAGGAAGGATTCTGCAGTGTGTTCATTTAACCCCCTATTTTTAGCCAAAAATGAGAATCCTTCTAAGCCTTGGCCAAGGACGTTTGAAGTTAGAGGATTGACTTCCCTAGTAAGGAGAGAGATAGAGAGAACCTTGTGTCCAGTAAGGAGCCTCAAGTTCTATCTAGAGAGGAAAAAGCAAATGGGAGGAAACTCAGAGAGCCTTTGGTGCTTCAGTAAGAGATCCGAGAAGAACGATGTCGAGAATGCACAGGCATTCTTTATCAGAGATATTATTACAGAAGCACATACTTCCTGTGAAGAGGAACATCTCGGACAGATGAGAGTTAAAGCACATGAGGTCAGAGCCGTGGCCACCTCCTTAGCTTTCCACAAGAATATGTCTTTTGCAGATTTAATTGGATCCACATATTGGAGATGCAATTCTGTGTTTGCATCTAACTATTTGAGAGATGTACGTGTGACTTATGATAAGTGCTTCTCTCTCTGACCTTATGTATCAGCGGATTCGGTGCTGGACAGGGGGCTGAAACCAAACTTACTTAGTTTAGATAGATTAGGAATTTTTAATCTTGTGGTGTTGTTTTTATGGTCGATTGAAAGTGGTCAGGGAAAAGTACCACTTTCAAATCGTAGTTTATAACAAAGTAGTGTGGTCAGGTGGTCGAGATTGGTTGTTTCATGCGCCTTGTAATGGTTTGGACCTAGGCTCTGTCTTGTAAGAGGGTTAGTCCCTGTTGATATGACAAAGGTGAAGGCTCTACCATGTAAGTGGGATAGGCCCCATTGGTACGATCCGAAATAAGCTCTGTCGAGCAAGCGGGCTAGCCCCCATTGACAAGATCCAGAAGAGTTCTCAGTGACAGGTCTCATCCTCACTGGAACTCTTGATGGCAAGCAGACTCATAGACAGTATTCATGAAGTCTTCTGCCCAATAAGGTAGGAATCAAGGTATTTAAGTTTATTTATAGTACCTACAACAAATGTTGTTTTCCCGTGTTTTTTGAATTGCTATTTATATTGAGTAACTATCTCGTACCCTCCTCCAAGGGTGCCAATCAGCTAAGTATATATCTGCCGGTAAGTTGCATGTGTAAAAATGAAATTGTTAAGACACAATAAAGTTTTACACATACTTACCTGGCAGATATATACGTTTAATGGCCCACCCAGCCTCCCCTCAGGAGATAGGGGGAAGAGAAAATCTGTCAGAAAACGGGAATGATTCCTATTACCGCACCCAGTGGCGGTAGGGGGTGATCACCTGACCTACCTGTAGCGTGTGCCGCGAGTTTTGAATTCTGTCGGACGTCAGAGACATTAGCTAAGATATATCTGCCAGGTAGTAGTGTAAAACTTTCTTGTATCTTAACAATTTCATATTTACCTGTTCCACTGCCACCCATAAGATTATATATGCTAGAGGCAAGAAGTGCAAGCATAAATCTTTATCCATGCGAGAAAATCTTTATTTTAACATCTAACTCACCTAGTAGTTATATATATATAGCTTACGTCCCTGACGTCAGCTATATATATAACTACCAGGTGAGTATGTTCAAAAATTTATTTGTTCCGATACGTAATACAAACCATCGGTCCTTTAACAATAGAAAGTAGCTAGCGGCAGCTGGGACGGTCGTAGCTTCGAACAAGGGGAGAACAGTAGTTAACGCTTGTCCGATCGTGCGCGCGCCCGCGCGCCTGAGAGGTGAAGAATCACTTTTGTTTTTGGCCGCGGGTGTGAAGGACGTGTTCGTCATCGCTCTCTGCCCGCTTCATCGTCGTATGCTTTGTTTATATTGTGTTTTCTACTAATGGTTTGTTTGACTTGAAAATGAAACTGTAAGTACACTGTTTTCATTTTCATTACTTAATTATGAGCCAACATGGAGCTATCGCCGTAGATGCAGCGATTTCCGCTCTTTTCATGAAATTGATACCCTTGAATTATGTCTCGGTGCCGAGGGCGGGCACGCTCGTGCCGAGTCATGTATTTTGGGCGAAAATGTGTAATTGAAAATGTACGTACTCTTTTCATTATATTTTTGCCCTGTGCGTTCGTTGCCGAGAGCGTGATTGCGCTCGGCACGAGCCTCTTATTTTGTATGAATAGAATGCAATAAAAGTGGATTTGCAATGCAGTATTCTTTTCATTTTCATTTATTTAATTGCATCAAATTTTAATTTTGGATCAATTTCCGCTCTTACCCGGGAATTGATCCTTACGATTTATTTTCTGTGAAAGTGAAATCACAAGTGCAGTATTCTGTTTCATTTTCATATATATTTTATGATAGCATCATATTATTGTGGATCAAGTTTCCGCTCTTACCCGGGAATTGATCTTTCCCCCCTTAAGTTCTATGAAGTGAATCGCAAGTGCAGTATTCTGTTTCATTTTCATATTACTTTCACTGCTGTGCGGGGGTAGGGGAAGCGAAGGTCTGCCAGGAAGTCGTCGGAAAGCTCTCCTGCGACTCCCTTGGTATCCGATTCTTCGTTTTCTTTCCTGCTCCCCGCTCAGCTTCCTCGTTGTATTTTGTATTTGGGGTCTTCCTTGCGTTCGGTGGGGTAGGGCTATCTCTCCCCCCGTGCGTGAGGGAACCCCTCTTACTAATCAGTCTGTGCTACCGCAGGTGCTACATCCATGGGAGACGACCTTGGACAGGTATGGACCACTGCGGCGGCAGGGCGTGCCTAGCATCCGCGGGCTGCTGCAGCGTCTAGCGAGGTCTGGGACGGTGACCTTGGAGCTGTCTCCACTACTACCACGCCGCTTTTGCTGCTCCCCCCCGCCTGGTCTACACTCCCCATGCTGTGTCGGTGACGCCGTCTGCCGCTACTAGTGCCGGTTCGCCGCCATACCGAGGGGGTTATGCCGCCGCCACCTGTGTTCTTCGTATTGCCTGCCCCAGACTTCCGCTGTTCCAGCAGCTCGCCCCTGAACCGGCTGCCAATACCCAGGTTCCCGCTGGCTGCCGATGATTCTACGAGGCGATGGCTGGGCCTGCCGTACCTGCCGCTGATGTGGTTCCCGCTACTGGCTTGGCTGTCCCCTTCTGTGTTTACCGCTGCCGCTGTTCCTGCCGCTCCTGAGCTGGTTGCTGTTCCTGTCGCTCCTGGTTCCTGCACCTGTCCATGCTGGTCCTGCCATTGGTGTGTCTTCCCCGGTCCCAGGTCCTTCCGGACAGGTGCAGTCGGGCCATGTTGCTTCGGCAATAGCCCCGACTCCAGCCTGGATGGAGGACCTGACGACTGTCCTGCGTGAGCTGACGAGGAAGAGGAAGAAGAAGAGGAAGGTGTCATCTTCGTCTTCATCGTCTGCTGCAGCTGCTGCCTCTTCCCCTTCGACTTCTAAGGCCCATAAGCCGAAGAAGAAGAAGGCTGCCTCCCCCCCTAAGAAGTCTCCTTCGGGAACTTCTAAGGGCCCGGGCCTCCTTCTGCTGGTCCTCCTGCTCCTTCGGGAGCGGGCCCGTCTCCCCTTCTGTAAGGAAGAGATAGATGAGGACCAGAGGAATACCGGTTAGCACTGGTACTTCCTCGCCTAGTGCTAGCGGCGATGCCGCTACGCCAGGTTCCGGCTCGGTCTCTTGTTCGCGAGAGATCCCGAGGTGTACGCTCTCCCTCGGGAGACCGTGCAGCCAAAGTTTCGGCGCCAAGACGCGCCACGGAGCAGAAGGCTGGTGAGAGCCGCTCAGGTGACTCTCGCCAGGCCAGCGGCCGCTCTTGCAGCGTCCAGCTGGTAACCCGGGTTTCCCCCCTAAGAAGGCTCCTTTGGGAACTTCTAAGGGCTCGTTCCACTCTCGTGGGACGGGGGGGGTTTCTTCTGGCAGTCCTCCTGCTCTTCGGGAACAGGGCCTCTCTCCCCTTCCGCAAGGAAGAAGAAGACGGGGACCAGAGGCGTACTGACTACCACCACGGTACTTCCTCGCCTGATGTTTGCGGCGCTGCCGCTACGCCAGGTTCCGGCTCGGTCTCTCGTTCGCGAGAACTTCCGAGTATATGATCTTCCGCGGGAGAGCGTATAGCCAAATTTTGGCGCCAGAGTTCGCTCGGCGCCAAGTACGTGGCACGGAGCAGAAGCTGGTGAGAGCCGCTCATGTGGACCTCTCGCCAGACCAGCGGCCGCTCTCGCAGCGACCAGTTGGTAACCCTGGTAGACGTGACTGTCTCTGACCAGCCACGGGCTGATGCTGGGAAGAGGTTCCCCCCTCCCGATCGTTGGTGCCAGCCTCGGCTGGTACCAGCCGTATGATGACGCCGCGAGGACATGCACCGGTCTCACCGCGACAGTGGTCTCTGCAGGTCTCCTGACCGCCGCTCCCACAGGGACCGGGCGGATAGGGGGACCAGCAGCAGCTCCTCTGCACACGAGATCGGGGCCGCTGTTCTCAGTCCAGCCGTTTCCCTGGGAAACGGCTCAACTAGGCCTGCAAGTTGGCGATCGCCTGCAGCCCTCCAAGCCCGCTGGTTCTGCCAGCGAGTGAAAGAGGAGCGTCATGTCTTTCCTCTCCCGTGCCTGCAACATCCTCGGTTTGCATCGACCAGGAACGTCCGCGCAAGTGGCAGGAGGAATCCGAGAGGGGTCTATCGCAGTTCCTCCTCCTTAAGGGGAAGGTTCTCGGAATGCTCTTGTTCGAGGGGCTGATGGTCCTACTCTGCAAGATGCTATGACTTCCGAGATCCAGAGGAACTTTGTCGAGGTTATGGCGCATGATTCGTCAGTGCAACGACCTCGGGAAGGATTGCCGCTCCCACCAGCAGAGCCCACGTCTCGGCTCGAGTCGTTTTGGGGCCCGAGAGGGAACCCAAACCGACGGTGGGTCTGCCGCGATCGGAGCTTGCCGATTCTGTCTTGAACCAGAGTCTCTCGTCTCCGGATAAGAAGGCTCTCTCAGATCTGGCCGGTCGAACAAGCTACTTCCACCTCCTCTACTGCGACAGCGGCGTTTCTACGTGTCTTCGGACACCGTATTTAAATACTCTTCGGTCCTCCTGAGAGGTTTTTCGACCTCGATGAGGACTGGAATGAGTCGGAGGACGGTATTGGGGGGGGCTCTCTCTGTCAGTTGTCAATCAGCCCCACCCAGACGACGTTCACAGTGGCGGCAGACCCTTACCTACAGTGAGAGTTCGTAACCCTCCTCGAAAACGTTTTCTCCTGACGATACGTTTTCCCAGACTTTGAGAGGCCATCGCCGCAAGGATGGCTGCTCCTACTCTTCCCCAACTGCTAGTTCCACTGGGATGGCGAGCAAGTATTCAATTCCTCCCCCATTCCCTCTTTCCTTACGGCTACGAGGGAAATGGGAGGGATCCTACAGAGATTTCTTTGTAGGATCCCACGTTGGGGACTGCGCTACACCGGGGGGACCTTCGGGTCCTACCTGACGTAAGCCCCGGTCGTTGAGGAGGGATCCTGCCCCATCCTCGATTTCTACGGGAATCGAGAGGACCACCAGCCGATATCGTTTGACGAATTCGGTGGGGGTTTCGCAGAGTGCTTAGAATTCTACGGAATTTCTAGCGCATTCAGAGTGTTCAAGTTTTTTACGATCTCCAAACACTTAGTCGAGACCACAGGTCCAAAGTCCGAGCGAGACGAGAATCCCCGATAATTGTTACACGATAATCGGGAACCTCGCCTATGCTCGAATTCCTGGAATTTCTAGCATTGGGAAGAAGACTGCTGTTGAAAGAAGAGTATCTCACAGTAGGCGACCAACCTGGAATAGAGAAGAACGGACGGGAATATCCAGTTTGGCTTGAACTATTGTGCTTCGTTATTCTGTTCACCATTGAAGCTTTCCTTCGAGGAAGACTTCTCCTTCACTCTCTTTGATAGAGATCGAAAGTGGTCGATCTCCAATCCTTATTTTGTTTTCTTGAAGGAAAAGAATATAGGATGGAGATCGTTGTTCAGAATCCTACAAATATACTACGTATATTAACCTCGCGACATGATTCTGCTAAGCAGTTGAATTGTCCCCGAGGGGTAGGCGCATATCCTAGTTACTCTACGGATTGCAACTTAGACGAGGAGTATTCTAATTGAACTGCAACTCGGGGTTGCCTGCAACCTCCCAGGAGTTTCCAGTTTCAATTTTATATACTTATGGTTTTGTCACGACAACACCATTTCAACTTTTGTATTTACCGAAATTCGTTTCGCCTAAATATAATTGCTCGAGCATATCTTTTATGCTCGTGGTTCTAGCCGAATGCATTCCTTCGTCGAATAATGGATTACCTGGCAACTCAGGATGACGAGTCAGCGAGAGCTCAGGCTCAGCTACTGCGTATTGAACTGCCTGATAGCAGCTCAGTATCAGCTGGGCCTCCGAGATGCACGGTCAGTTATGTCTCTCTCTCCCCTGTTTGATTGACTACCGAACCGTATCTCTGCCCAACAATCATGGACCTTAGGTCTCTGATTAACGGGGATTCTCGCAGTAATAGAAGGACCATCGACATCTACTGCTGTGACGCTCTATTCCATCGCCTTCGACATTGCGAGAATTTTCAACAGAGATATCTCTTGACTCTTTTCATCTTTCTGTTTACTGCACGGTAACAGAAGTTCTGTACTAGTCTCCCGCTGCATCGCACTGCGATAATGCGAATGATTTGCAGACATCAGAGTTTGTCTTCAAAATATCTCGTATTCGTAGGTGTGCAATTGTTCATTGTTCACAAAACCCCCGAAATTAACAGGTGTGTCAGAAGACATCGCCTACTCTCCGACCTGACAGCTCTACTTCCAAATGTTCAGCCCGTGAGAAGCAGTTCTTCAGGCGCTCTCCCCTGTGTTTTCATTACTGAAAAGCGCCCCGCTTTCATTGCAACGACGTCTCCTCACCGACAGCAATGAAATAGCGGTTAGCGTTTTCAGTCATTTGTAAGCACAGGTTCTGAATCTTGAGAATCCTTCTCTCGATTCGTCTGTGAAGACGTAGGTTGCATTCAATGTCTACCTTCGTGTTCACGTCACATAGTGTTGTTTCTCCTTAGCTGAGATTCAACAACTATGAGAATGTCTTGCCTTCAGGGACCTCGGTCTCTAGAAGGCAATTGACTTTCGCCTGTTGGGCACATGCCTTAAGAGAATGACACCTCACCGTCTGGCATCGGTGCAAACAAATACACTATTTGTTTGGTCTCTCGCATAACCCTTTAAAGGCGAAAGTCACGTGACTTACTCGGATGCTTGGACAACTTGCCTTACTACTGAATCAGTCAGTCGGCAGCTGTCAGAGCGCCCGAGTCAGTTACGAACTACGCTGTGGACTTAGTTTGGTGGTTTCGATCAATCATTACTTCGTCCTAATAGCTTGTCCCAGTACCCATACCATCGACACCCACCATCGAGTGGCGGTGTCCTATCCACTACCGAGAAGAACTTCGCTGCATGGGGATAGGAGGATGCGAGACACTTCGCTGCAGACGGATAGATCAGTATGGGTACTGGACATCACCGAAGTCGAGAAGAGCTATAGGTCATGCGACTATTTCCTTCTTTTCCTCGGAGGGGGGAACTGCAATGACTTTTCCTGCGAAGTCAAGCATCCAGGGGATGGGGAAACGTGACGCTCGATTTCGTAGCGAAGACTCGGAACCCTTCGGTCCCTGACGATCGGTTCGAGTCCTTCACAATCCCCTTCCTAATGGACTTCACCGCCTTCGATGCGAAGGAGATGCTGCTTTGTCCGCAAGAACTTCTCCGTGGCGCAGGTACTGAAGGCAGGGGTCTGGTCCAACCAGACCACCTCCTTCTACCTTCGGGATATTGCCCACAGGTCCTTGGATCTTTTTCCTTGGGACCCGTGGTGGCTGCTCAACACGTTGTGTAGCAAACCCAGACCCTCGCAGGCTGAACAGCATCGAGTCCTGGTGTGACTGTAAGAATGGATGAGTGAATGAGAGTGTAACTGGCTTCCTCTTCCATCTTTTTCTCTCCTCTACCTCTGGGTAGAGGGATACGGTCGTCACCCTGCTGGGTAAGGACGAGATGCAGGTGAGCTACTCAATAGAGCACCATCCTATCCCTTTCAGTAGGGATAGGAGTAAATATCCACCACTTCCTCCAACAAGGGGGAGGAAGTGGATGCCAACTTGAGACAAACCCATAATTTTATGATTGTCCTCTTGCAAACAGGAAACAAGTTCTTGCTTGCTGGTACGAAGAGATACTCTTGCCTCTCTCTTAGTACTTGGCCAGAGGTCTGACCATTGATCCTGCGGTGCACACCCGATCAATCGGGACAGAGGCTTGGATCCCTCCCTCGCTCTTACGACCAGGGAGTCATTCCAGGGTTGGATGAACACCAGTCTGTTCACCAAAAAGACTCAGATTCCTCCCACCAAGAAGTGAGTCTTTCTATTGTTAAAGGACCGATGGTTTGTATTACGTATCGGAACAAATGACAATTTGTCAAAAATTGCATTTTGTTCATGAAACTACCTGTTCAGATATATATATAGCTGTATTTTCTGAAGTCCGACAGAATTTTAAAAACTTCCGACACACGCAGTGGTCGCCAGGTGGTTAGTACCCCACCCATTCCGCCGCTGGGAGGCGGGTATCAGGAACCATTCCCATTTTCTATTCATAATTTTTCTGTCGCTGGTGCTGAAAACACCACCTGTTTTCAGTACCTCCGTCTTAGGATTTTGGAACTTCATTGCCGCTAAGTATCCTAATTGTCTTTTGATTTATTTACTTGGATTTGTGGGATTTGTGGCTAGGCATACGCTATCTTAAATTGATTTGAATTTGATTCATTTTTGCATAAAATATCTGAATCTAGTTAGGCTAGTTTCAGACGTGTTGTCTGCAAAGATAGGGTGTGGCTACCGAAAGCTTCGGTAGATCCGCACTTGGTATGTACGAGGGGTATGGGTCTTGCTTCTTTGTTGAGATTTGTCATGTAAGGAGTGTGAGACTTTGTCTATTCCGTAAGGAAGACGTATGATTCGTATGTACGCAATTAATCAGTAAACATGTCTAATTCCGTAAGGAAGACGTATGATTCGTATGTACGCAATTAATCAGTAACAAAAGTCAGGGTAGTGAACCTGCTAACCTTCCTGTAGACTTTATTTGCCTAACCCTGTAGTATGGCCTACGGGCTATGAATATGTCTACGAGAGGTGCTCGCTCTCCTTCATTGCTGTGAAGTGCTACTTCTGTAATTGTTACTCCTAACCCTGCAGTGTTGCCTCGGGCCCTAAGCAGTGTCTGTAGAGGAATTGCCCTTTCTCTGATACTCTTTCGATTCGTAACGTAGAATCGAAAGTGCTTGCTTTAGAGAGTAAAAGTGAAGTGCAGAAGTACAGTGATACCCCTTGTGTAGTGGAGGGTGCGTCAGATCGGCCTCGTTTCGCCTCTAGGCCGGGACCTCTGCTTGACTCCCAGGACCCGGGGAGGGAGCATGTCGAAAGCCTAAGGAGGGTTACAAGGAACCCCCACCGATCTGGCGTGCCTTCGGCAGTTTCTGATGAAAATCCCCAGACTGCCAAAGTGCGTGCGCATGCACGAATCCTGAAAGATTGCTTCTCGTCCTCCGAAGCGTCCTCCCCATGCAGGGGTTGGAGCTTTCGGAAGGACTCGCGCCCTCTAAATAGAAGCTTTATAGAAGAGGACGCTTCACATCTCTCTCTCTCTCTCGTTATGCGTTTCAGTGAGAAGTAAGTAAGGCGAACGTCGCCTGAACTCGTGTCCGTCTTTCCACCGAGAAATACGTAAAAGAAGTCATAGTAGCAGGAAGCTTTGAGAGCGGACGACCCGGGACGCTCGGATGGACTCCAGGCGCGCGCGGGTGCACGCCAAGCGCGCGCCAGTGGACGCCGCGCGCTCCAGTGGACGCCGAGCGCGTCCGTGCCGAGCGCGTCCTGGACGCCGAGCGCTCCGTGGACGCCGAGCGCGCTCCAGTGGACGCCGAGCGAGCACCAGTGGACGCCGAGGTGCCAGCGCACGCCAGGTGTGTCGCCTGGCTGAACGTTTCTGTTGAACTCTTCAAGCTCTGCTTCAGATTTGGGCCTAAAGAATTTTTACCTCTACCTCCGGTGATACCTTCTACCTCACCTGCAAAGAATGTGAAGTAGGCAGTGCTTCGGAGGAAGTTTAAAGTGAACAGACAACTTCTTCTTCGAACCCAGCAAGACATCGGGTTTCGTGAATTCAAGAGTTCTCTGTCAATTAATATTGCTTTTCGCATAGGTGGATGGAGTTAAGGAAAGCTCAAGGAAGATCTCGTTTGCTCTACCGCAACCTTTGCCATTCTGCCAATAAATTTAAGTTGCCACTACCGCAGTCAAGACTTTGCGATAAGGCAGTTACGGGTTTTATGTAAGGCTCGATGTCCTGCACGTCAGGACTCTCGACAACGTTCAGTGGGATTCTTGCAAAGGCACTCATCAAAAGGACGCTCTTCAGGAAAGCGCAAGACAGGACTTCCTTTGCCATACTGCCAATAAATTTTAAGCTTTAGCAGGCATTAGTTGTGATACGGGAGAGGAAGCTGGTTGGAGAGTTTCTTCCTCTTCCAGGATAATTTTGCAAGCTTTTTATCCCATCTGAAAGGGTTTTTCAGATGATAGATTTTGTTAGTTTCTAGTCGGGACTACGCTGCCGAATTGACATCGTCGTTCTACCTGCCGTAAGCCCATCTCTTAACAGGATTCTTGCCCCTTCCTCGTTTGAGACGGGAATCGGAAAAATTAAATGCTTGACTCCCTGGATTACGTTTTGTCAATTCAGTGACTTTCCCCCATTGACAATATACTTTCGTTTTGTCAAGTAAGTGGGTATCCCCTCATTGACAAAATATCTCTTTGTCCCGTAAATGGGTTAGTTCTCATTGACAAACATCTCATTAACTTGATATTGCGTAAGCGAATAAGCTCTTATTGACAAGATTCGGAAGAGCTCTCATTCGTCATTCGCAGACTCGTACAAGAAATAGACTTGTAGACTACGTCAGTGAACGCTTATGTCCAATAACATAAGAAGCTTGAGCTGACTGCTTCGATTCTCTTAAGTTTTGTTTCATGAAACTTGCCTGTCAGATATGTATGTAGCTGTATTTCCGAATTCAGCTATGTATATCTGCCAGGTAAGTATGAACAAACTTTATTGTGATATAATTTCATATTTTGCCTTGCGTTATTTTACTTCTGGTTGGTTCAAGTCATATACGCTTCCTGTAGTTACCTCTTCGGATGGCAACCGAGAGGTCTATTGTCTATTTTAAGGACATTTAATCGTTACTCCCTGCAGCCTTCCGAGGAGTTTCCGATTTATCTTTTACCGTTGTTTGGTAGTGTTCTGACGACACAAACGCATCTATATATTTAGCGTTTTCTGTTTCGCTTAAATATACCAGCTTGAGAGTCTTTCTGCTCAAAAAATAACGAACCTATTTCTTCGTAGAATAGGGTAGCTGGCAACCCAGATATAAAGTTTAAGTGACGACGTTCGTAAGCTGCTGGCTGCTGCTGTCACGCTTGTGTCTGTCCTCCAGTCCAACCGAGCCAGTAAACAGATCGGTCGCTGTCATGCGCGGTAGGTACGTCGTCTCTCTCCTGCGGGATTGACTGACTAACCGTATCTCTGTGCTGGCGGTTACGTCTCTCCTGCGGGTTGATTGACTAACTGTATCTCTGTCTACAATCACGGACTTTAGCCTAAGATTGAGGGGATTTCTTACGTGAATGAATAAACGTTGCATTCGTTTTGCCTTACTATGTTCAACAGAGGTTACCTCTTAATCCTTTCGGTGCTCGTTACCGCACGGTATAGAACTACGAGTCTACCGCAACATTGCACTTTTATATGCTCTCCTGCTTAGGCAAAGCGCAGCCTTATTAGGGAAGTAAGCATACTCGGGGAGGGAATGGATGAGCTTGCTGGGGACCATTTCCTTCCTGAAGAAGTTTGTTTTTCCCCGAATAGACTGCAATTCAGACCACAGTTTTTTCTACCGGGAAACTGAAATATTATTCAAGATCTAGGAATGATTCTGAACATCTCTCAGTGCGTTTATCACCTGAGGTGATAGAAAGAAGGTGCCGGACATCTGGATAGGGTTTCAGATGTCCTGGATCTTAATCTGAAAGAAGTAAAAGCGATTCGGTAGTCCCTCCAGTCCTCGAAACGAGTTTTTGGGAACCAGTGGTCCAGATCAACTCTGATATTCCACAGCTCTCTCATATCTTAAGAAGTATCTTCTCTCGGTCCCTGTTCGAGTTTACGAGAAAGCCTATTATAACAACAGGCGTAGAATGTAACGATCCTCTAGAGGTTCGTTACAGGATTGCAAAAGTCCGTACGAATCGTTTCGATCGAGCGGCAGCAACTATTGACTTCCGAGTGGAATCTTTCTTTAGAAGTAAGTTAAGAGTTAGAGTTGTGGAGACTTTAGACGACTTTCATTCTTCTCTTCGATATGTTGAGGACGAAGAGGCTTCTTCTTCTCTGCTCCCTTATTCTCGATCCGGGATCGGTACCATTAAACGCCATCCTATGATATTGAACGGGGATGGATATTTAGTCTCTTTTTCCCCTTTTTCAATCGCTTAGGAAATGTAATAACGAGGATTTATGACGTCACAGGGAGCGACAATGACGCTGATCGCCCATGTTTGGCCCTTCAGGATCCTGGATTCACAGAGGTCACATATTTCCTAGTTCACTTTCCAAGGACCTTTTCCGAGAGAGTCGGTCTACTCTAACTCGAAAGGTACCTATAACCTCTCCGCTCTGAGTCTGACTACGTTCAGGCTATCGAGATGTTGACAGGAATGAGATTACCGTCTTCCATTTCCGTCTGAAGAATGGGATAAGCTGGCAGTCACAACTATTAAAGAATACGCAAATATGTTGTTGACAGCCGTTTGGGCTCAGAGATTTGCGTCGGTCAAACACAAACAAAGCCCTTCACGATCTTTGAGTTCTGTGGAACTCGAACCTCGCTCACCATCTACTTTTTGTCTCACCTGTTTCTCCGGAGTCAGACACTCGTGCGAGATCAGGCGACAGATAGTAGCCCTGAGTTTCTTGTTGACGAAGTCGGTTGCGTTTATACACCCCCGATGATCGTGTAACATGAGACCAGGTTGGACTGTCAGGCATTCTTCCTTCGGGACTGAATCGCCTTTTTGCTCCTCGCTCCTTTCTCCTGGCACCAGAAGCTCGAGTCAGGAGTTGATTCGCTGACGACGTTGGGTTGCGTTGATACACCCCCAAGGTTTGCTTAGATTGAATCGCCCAGGCAGTCCAGACACTCATCCTTCAGCGAAGAATAGTGCCTTATGGTCTTCAGGGTACAGCCTGCTGTCCTTGATTCGTCTGACTGGTCAACTGGTCGGTCACCTGACTTTAGTACAGACGGACTGACTGTGCATGTCCAGATCGAAGCTTTTCAATATGGAACTTAGACGTAGTCTGAAGTTCTTGATGTCAAAGCATTCGAACCTCTCCTACCTGTAACTTCTTGCATGTGATCAGGAAGGCCTTCTTCTAACCACCCTAGATACGACAAAGAGGGTTAGTGAGATTTAGCCATCGTCACAAGTTTTGGCTTTAGAGAACACAAGGCGGTGTGCTCTCTAAGCCTTCCGTTGTGGCCTAAGAATGGTAACCCGTTTTGTCCTTGGGCCAGGAGCTTGGAAGCAAGGATGGCACAAGTTAGTGGGCAGGAGCCAGAGAGAGTCCTGTGCCCTGTCGGGTCTCTCAAGTTTTATCTACATAAAACTCAAGGAAGTCGAAGTCATTCGGGCAATCTGCAGTGTTCCGAAAAAGACCAGACTTGCCCATATCGAAGAACACCCTGGCTTTAGTGTTAAGGAGTTCTTTCAAAAATGCTCCTTCATTGTGTTTGCACAAAGATTTGAAATCTTTTTATCTGAATGCTCACGAGGTGAGGGCGCGGCCTCGGAAGCATTTCAACAGAGCATGGCACTCAGCAACATCCTGAGTACCATGTTTTAGCGAAGCAACTCTGTGTTCACTTCACACTCCCTGCGAGATGTGAAGATGGCATATGAGATCTGCTGCTCGCTAGGGCCATATGTGTCTGCAGACACAATCTTGGGGGCAAGAAGTACCACTCATCCTATCCTGTAGAAAATGGTTAGGAAGAGCTCTTATTTAGTTGTTGAGTCGCCGACAACGGCGACTTCTTAACTCTTAAGCCTTAGTTAACACACCTTAACTTTGGCTAGGTTGGTCAGGTGGTGATATATATATTTATATATATATATATTTATTTTACTTCTTAGCCCTCATGGTATGGTCAATATGGTCTAGTCACGTCGTGGTCTCGCCCCTGTTGACAGATCATCTGGAGTGCACCAGCTATATAGACTCTACCTCGCTGGCAACTCTAGTAGCACAAGCAGACTTACGTGGCAGTAACCACGAAGCCAGCTATGCTAACAGGTGGAACCAAGATGTAAATCATCTGCATGCATTTGTTTCCCAAAATCCTTCTATTCTGTCCCTTCCCACCTCCAACGGTGGGATTCAGCTATATATATATCTGACAGGTAAGTTTCATGCACAAAATGATATTGTTATGATACAATAAAGTTTGTTCATACTTACCTGCAGATATATATAATCAAGTACCCACCCACCTCCCCTCAGGGGGACAGTGGAAATAAAAATTATGAATAGAAAATGGGAATGGTTCCTGATACCCGCCTCCAGCGGCGGGAATGGGTACTAACCACCTGGCCGACCACTGCTGTGTCGGAAGTTTTTAAAATTCTGTCGGACTTCAGAAAATACAGCTATATATATATCTGCCAGGTAGTATGAACAAACTTTATTGTATCATACAATATCATTTTTCCTACTATACAAACCTGAGGTCCTTTACATATAGTCCCACCTCATGCCACCCCTCACTCTGCAACTTTTTGCATGGGCCTAAAGCAAAAGTGATTCTTCACCTCTCAGGCGCGCGGGTCGCGCGCACGATCGGACAAGCAGTTAACTACCGTTCTCCCCTTGTTCGAAGCTTACGACCGTCCCAACTGCCGCAAGTACTTCCTATTGTTAAAGGACCTCAGGTTTGTATAGTTAGGAAAATGCAATTTTCGACAAATAGTCATTTTATTATGAAATAACATTTCATTAGCAAATAGTTTACTGTTCATTTCCTCAATAGATGGCGCTGGTGTGCTTTGTTTATGGTTTGACGGCGACATTCTAATGCAGTTATTGCTGAAATTCATTAATTATTTTGTTCATCTCTTTATCCTCTACAATAAAAATCGACTAAGAAACTATAGTGATAATTATGATGCTACGAAAATTTCGGATATGAAAGTCACCAATAAGAAAGTCCAGATTCTGAGAAGTTTAGTACTGTATTAGACTTACGATTTGGTAGGCTAACTCGGGAATGTAGGCTAAATGTGTTAAAGTACACTACATATTTTCATACAATCAACTTACCTGTCAGATATATACTTAGCTAAGACTCCGTCGTCCCTGACAGAAATTCAAATTTCGCGCCACTCGTACAGGTAGGTCAGGTGATCTAACCGGCCTGCCCTGGGTGGCAGGACTAGGAACCATTCCCGTTTTCTATCATATTTTCTCTGTCGCCGGTGGTATCAACATTGTTGTTACTACCTCCTGACTGGAATTTGCTTTTCAAGACTTTTGATCAACTTTATTGGATTTTTTGGTGACGTACCTGGATCGTTGTTTTGGCATTTCGCTACCGTGGACTGGATTTGGACTTGCTTTTGATTTTTCTGCTAGAATGTCTGATTCAAGTGTTAGTGTGAGAGTGTGTGTGAATGTAGGCTGCAAGGTGAGGTACCGAAGGCTTCGGTTGATCCTCACACTGTATGTCGTAAGTGTTAGGGGTTTGATGTTCTTTAGCTAACACCTGTAATGAGTGTGAAGGTTGAATGCTAATGAATGGAAGACTCCTAACTTCTTACTTCGAAGAAGTAAGAGAGGGATAGAATTAGACGGGCCTGCACATAAGGGTGTAAGTACAGGCCTATTGAGCCTTTTTCTGAGTCTAACTCTCCTGTTATTAATTATTTTGATTCTCCCTCTGTATCTGAACCCTCACAGGCTTTGCATTCAGATTCGCTTCTGAAATCGCCGATCTGAAGGCTACTCTTCATAAGATGAGGACAAAAATGGCGGCCATGCAAGGTAAGGGAAGTGATAGCGATATGCTTAGTGAAGTGAGTGTTCCCAGTGTTGTGGAGGGGGCGTCTGACCGTCCCTGCGATGCTCCCAGGCCTAGACTCTTCCAAGCTCACATACCAGAGGAGAAGGAAAATCGAAAGCCTTACGGAGGTCGTGGGGAATCCCCAACGGTCAGGCGTCCCTTCAGCAGGCTCTGTTTCGCAACAGACTGCTCAGGACCGCTTCAAAAGGAGCGTCCTACGAGATTGTTTCTCTTCGTCCGGTTCGCCTTCACCTAAACGAGGATGGAAGGACTCGGATCTATCTAGGCCACTGAAAAGGCACTGGAAGGAACCTGCTTTTGACTCGAGCCCGGAGCGTTTCTCGGAGGAAGCCCCCTCATCTATCAAGAAGGCCAAAGATGGTCTCGACGTCTCCACAATCTGAAGTTGAGGATCGTACTCTTCGAGGTCTCCTGCTTCTCCCCATTGAGGACGCTGGTGTGGCTTAAGAGGATATTATAGCTGTACAAGAACAGTTAGGCCTCTTTAGTTGGAGTTCTTTCGAGAGATCCTCCTCGTAAAAAGGACGCTAGGCTTCCTATTAAGAAGTCCTTCGAATCCTTTCTCCTGCCAGCCGCGAGACTCGGCCAGAAGTGAGGCCTCCTCTTCCAGGCGCGAAGCGTATTCGCCAGGCTTATGGTACCAGATAGACTAGAAAAGTCTTACAGGTCCGAACAGCTTTCTAGGCACGAACAGCCTACAGATATGAAAAAAAAAAAAAAATCTATCTAGCATGAAGAGCCTTCCAGGCGCGGGACGTCTTCCAGGCGCGAAGAGCCTAACAGGCGCGAGGCACCAGCCAAGCGCGATGCGCCAGACAAGGATCCTGACAGGCGCGAGACACCAGCCAGGTGCGAGACGCCAGCCAGGCGCGAGCACCAGCCAGGCGCGAGAGTCAGCAGCGCGGCGCCCCAGGCGCGAGGCGTCAGCCAGGTGGAGACACCAGCCAAGCGCGAGGCGCCAGCCAAGGCGCGAGGCGGTCAGCCAGGTGAGACACCAGCCAAGCGCGAGGCGCCAGCAAGCGCGAGGAGCCAGCCAAGCGAGAAGCGCCAGCCAAGCGCGAAGCGCCAGCCAAGCGCGAGGAGCTAGCCAGGCGTGAGAAGTCAAGTAGGCGCGAGGCACCAAGTAGACTTGAGAGAGACTCTGTTCACTCGATGAGTCCTTCTCCTAGTAGGAGTTTGTCTCCCGCAGAGAGAGAAGATTGTGAAGATCCTCTCGTATTTAAAGCGGATTCTCCTCCAGGTTTGGACGAAGATTCGGAAGACGAGGCTAATGGTAGAGAAGGCTTCTCTAACTATAAAATTTTGACAGCCCTTCTTTTGCAAGAGTATGGAGATTCTTTGACTCCTGCTGCTCCTCCTTCTCCTCGATCGCTATTTTCGAGTGCAATTGTGCCAAAGTCTTCGTCGGTTCTGAAGATGAGACCGACTATCTCTATGAAGAGAGCTCTACAGTCTCTTGACAAATGGATGTTGACAAAGAAGGAACTGGTCAGAACCACCTTCTGTATGCCTCCAGCCATACTTTCTGGAAAAAGAGGTGATGTGGTACCGAACTGGGAGAACATGGGCCTGTCTCTCCCAGCCTTGGCTGAAGCTGATTTTTCAACCTTAGTTGATTCCTCGCGTAGACACGCATTGAACGGAGCTCGTGTGACTTGGTCTATTTCTGAGACTGATCATCTCTAGGACTCTTCCATATTTTGGAAGTCTTTAATTTCCTAGACTGGTCCCTTGGGGTGATGTCAAAGAAAGCCATGACTCGGAAGGTCTAGACCCCGAAGTCATTCTTAGTATACTGTCAGTATTGACAAGGCAGTACAAGACGGATCGGGAGAAGTCTCTCCCCTCTTTGGAGCGGTACTCCTTAAGAAGAGGATTATATTTAGTGCTTTTTCTAACCAAGGCTGTTTCACACTCACAGAGAGCAGCCCTGGTTTTCGCTCCCATGTCAGACTTTTTGTTTCCTTCTCAGTTAGTGAAGGACATTTCTCGCTCACTGACTGAGAAGGCGACACAAGATCTTCTCCTTCAGACTGCAAGGAAGAAGAGACCCCCTGTTGCGGTTGAGAAGAAAGGACCTACTTCTACTGTTCAGCCCTTTCGAGGAGGCCCTCCCTCCAGAGCTCCCTCAAAAAGGAGAGGCCCTGAGAGGAGAGGTAGACCTGCTTTCCGTTCCTTTAAGAAAGGGAAATGAGACAGCCAGCCTCCAAACACCAGTAGGTGCCAGGCTACTCGAATTTGCAGATGCTGGACACTCATAAACCGGACTCGACCATCGTCGATGTCAATAATCAGGAAGGGTAATAGCTTTATCCCCTTCCAGGAACAGGTCCTCCCTAACGACTAAGTTCCGCGGGAACTGTTCAGCCGACACAGGGAACCCCTGTACTGAGGGATACCCTCTTCGTCTGATGGTGGATCAAATGTGGGACAAAAGAGTTATAGAATTAGTACTGGATCAAAACTCTCCGGGTTTTACAATTGTCTTTTTTCTGGTCGCAAAAGCCTCGGGGGGCTGGAGACCGGTACTAGACGTCAGTGCTCTAAACAAGTTTGTTCTAAAGGAGAAGTTCTCTATGGAGACTTCGGCCTCAGTCCTTGCGGCTTTACGACAAGGAGATTGGATGGTGTCTCTGGATCTCCAGGACGCTTATTTTTTCATGTCCCGATTCACCCTTCTTCGAAGAAGTTACCTCCGTTTCATGACGGGGGGAAGGATCTTTCAGTTCAGGGCCTTGTGTTTCGGCCTGTCCACAGCTCCTCAGGTCTTCACAAACCTGATGAAGAATGTGGCGAGGTTTCTTCACCTCAAAGGCGTCAACATCTCTGTATCTGGAGATTGCTCATCAGGGCCAGAACAGAGAGACATTGTTTGGAGGACCTTACTTTGACCCTAAACCTGATAAAGTCGTTGGGACTACTCGTGAACCTCGAGAAGTCACAGCTGATCCCCAGACAGAACTTAGTCTATCTGGGGATTCAGATGGATTCTCGGGGTTTTCGAGTATTTCCTTCGCAAGAGAGAATCGTGAGAGGCTTGGAGAAAGTCTCTCTCTTCTTAGGGAAAGAACGAACTTCGGCGAGGGAATGGTTAAGCCTTCTAGGGACCCTTTCCTCGCTCGAACAGTTCTTTCCTCTAGGAAGACTTCATCTTCGTCCTCTTCAGTTCTTCCTAAGGAGATCATGGAATTGGAAGACGGGACTTCTCTCCGACAGTTTTTTCTTCCTTCCAATGGAAATGAAAGAAACCACACCTGGAATGGTGGTTGTCTCCTCTAAAGAGAACAAGGGAATTTCTCTGGAAGTTTCGAACCCAAGCCGAGTGTTATATTCAGACGCATCGGAGAAGGGTTGGGGAGCAACACTAGGACCGAGAGAAGTGTCAGGCACCTGGAAGGCAGCACAGGGTGTCCTGGCACATAAATTGCAAAGAACTTCTAGCAGTACACTTGGCTCTAAAGTTCTTCGAACCATTTGTGACAAACAGTGTGGTCCAAGTGAACGTGGACAACACTACTGCTCTTTCCTACATTCGGAAACAAGGAGGAACACACTCCTTGTTCCTATACGAAATAGCAAGAGATCTGCTACTTTGGACCTCCCAGAGGAACATCTCCTCCTAACAGATTTGTTTAGGGAACAAGGAATGTCAGGGCAGACAGGCTGAGAGGAGAAGCCAGGTCCTTCACACGGAGTGGACCCTTCACTCAGAAGTGTGTCAGAGTCTTTGGTCTCTTTGGGGCACTCCTCATGTAGACCTGTTCGCCACATTCCTTTCCAAAAGGCTGGAAGTCTTTTGCTCAGTGGTGGAAGACCCAAGGGCATCTCATGGTGACGCCTTCCTGCTAGATTGGTCTCATGTAGATGTGTACGCTTTTCCCCCCTTCAAAATCCTGGGGCAAGTATTGAAAAAGTTTGTAACGTCCAACAGAACAAGAATGACCCTGATAGCCCCTTTTGGCCAGCACAGGATTGGTTCGCAGAGGTGCTGGAGTTGACAGTAGACTTACCCAGATCCCTTCCAAGAAGGATGGATCTTCTCAGACAGCCACACAATTCGAGAGGTATCATCAAAACCTCCCCGCTCTCGCTCTGACTGCCTTTCGACTATCAAAAGACTTGTCGGAGCGAGAGGTTTTCTCGCAAGGCTGCAAGCACTATCGCTAGAGCCTGCAGAGCTTCCACTAGACGAGTCTATCAGTCTAAGTGGGAGGTTTTTTAGAAGGTGGTGTAAGTCTAAGAAGTTGTCCTCCTTCAGTACCTCTGTAACCGAAATCGCTGATTTCCTTTTGTTCCTGAGAGAGGACTCTCACTTGTCTGTATCTATATAAAAGGATACAGAAAGCATGCTTTCGGCAGTCTTCAGAAATAGAGGCCTAGAGCTTGCTGACAATAAAGATCTACACGATCTTATTAGATCATTTGAAACCACAAGGTCTAGAGAACCAGCTCCTCCCAGCTGGAACCTTGATGTGGTTCTCAAGTTCCTTTCGTCTGAAAGATTCGAGCCTCCTCATTTAGCTTTGTTTAGAGATTTAACAAGGAAATGCTTGTTTGTTCCGACACGGCATACAAACTTCGGTCCTTTTACAATAGGAAGGTACTAGCGGCAGCTGGATAGGTCGTAAGCTTTCGAACAAGGGGTTCGGTAGTTAACTGCTTGTCCGACAGGCGCGCTCGAGCGCGACTGGTAGGTAAAACAAACCACTTTTGCTTTCGGCCTGCTGGCGTGTGGACGTGTGATCATCGCTCTCTGCCCGCTTCATCGTCGTTGCTTTCGCATGGTTGTGTTTTTCTTTTTCTTTTTTATTTATAGTGAAACTGAATTGTAAGTACAATCATTTCATATTTTTTATTTCCATTGAATTCAAGTGTGAATTAAAGGATCTTGGTTTCATTTCACCAACGCCCTCCGATTACCCAGAGTGCCGGGACTGAAGGGCGTAAGTGCGGGAATTCATTTTCCCAGAAATGATCCTCGTATTGTGTATGCTCGGTGCCGAGGGCGGGAGCGCTCGCTCCGAGCGTATATTTGGGTTGGAAATGTGTAGATGAAAATCGTAAGTAAGTGCTCTTTTCATTTATATTTTTTGACCTGTATGACCCGTTACCGAGCGAATGCGCTCGGCACGGAAACTTATTCTGTATGGAAGTGGAATCGCAAGTACAGTATTCTTTTCATTTTCATATATTTATTTTGATTGTAGCAATAACTCATTTTGGATCAGTTTCCGAGCTTACCCGGAAATGATCCTTTCCCTTTTTATTTGAATGAAGTGAAATCGCAAGTACAGTTCTTTTCATTTTCATATTTTATTGAGATTGCATTGTTTATTGGGATCAATGTTTCCGCTATTTCCCGGGAATTGATCCTTCCCCTTTTTATTTGTATGAAGTGAAATCGCAAGCGCAGTATTCTTTTTCATTTTCATATTTTTTTTTTTTTTGATTGCATCAATTCATTATGGATCAAGGTTTCCATAAAACCTTGATCCATAAAAGGAATGGATCCTCCTTTTGACCCTTGCGCTCGGTAACGAGGGCGCCAAATCGCTCGATCCGAGCCCTTATTCAGTGAAGTGAATCGTAATGCAAGATGCTTTTTCATTTTATTCCTTATTATTGATTGCATCAATATTTATTTGGTTCAAGTTCCGCTCAGTCAGGGATTTGATCCTTATGCCCTTGCATTCGGGTGCCGATTGGCACGATTGCTCTCGTGGGCTCTTATATTGTTGTTGGGTACATGGGTGCTGTGCGTGGGGAACGAGAACCCCCCCCGCTCAGCTCCCACAGATGGCCCTTCCCCTTGGGGGGGGGGGGGTGGGGGGGGGGGGAGGTTATCGGCGTTCTTCTCCTCGCCCGATCCGTCGAGCGCGGGGGAGGGCGCTCGGTGCCCGATGTACAATTGTATTCGGGGTCTTTCCACTCGTTCGGAGAGGGCTCACCCCCCGCGCGAGGGGACTTCCCCCCCCACTAATCGCTACTACTGTTATTTCCGCAGGTGCTACTGCCACGAGGGTGGACCTTGGTGAGGTATGGGCGTCCTTCCATTTGCAGGGCGTGCTAGTGTCCAGGGGCTGCGGTTCTATGTCTGGGCCTACTGCGGTCACCCATGGAGTGGTGACCACGCTCCAGGTGACGACGTCCCTCCTCACCTGGTGTACTCGCCTCACGTCGGTAACAGTCTTGCCTACAGCCACTGTGAAGTGCCGTTCGCCGTACCGAGAGGGGGGCGTGCCGCCGCCGCTCGTGGTTGCCGCGCTGCAGCGACCACACTTCCGCTGCCCTAGAGCTTCGCCCCTGGACCTGCCGCCGGTACCAGGAGTTGCTGGCTGCTGCTCCACTTCCTGTGTTTTCCGGTGCTGCCTGCCGTACCTGCCGATTCTGGGCTGACTGTCCATGCAGTTGCTGCGCTGGCTGTCCCTGCCGTTGCTGCGCTGGCTGTCCCTGCCGTTGCTGCGCTGGCTGTCCCTACCGATGCTGTGCTGGCTGTGCCTGCTGTTCCTGAGATGCCCATACCTGCTGATGTCGTCCCTGTTCGTGGTGGTACTACCCCAGACTTTGGTCTGTCTGTACAGGTGCGTCCGGGCCCGGTGGCTTCGGCTACAGCAGCCCCGGCTCCGCCCTGGATAGCAGATCTTACGTCTGTCCTGAGGAAGCTGACGAAGAAGAGGAGGAAGGTGTCGTCGTCGTCGTCTTCATCTTCTTCATCGTCGTCGGCTGCCGCCTCTTCCCCTTCGACTTCTAAGGCTTCACAGCCGAGGAAGAAGAAGGTTGCCTCCTCCCTCCTAAGAAGTCTCCCTCGGGAGCTTCTCGGGACCCGTCTCACCTCGGTGGGACGGGAGGGTACCTTCCGCTGGTCCTCCTGCTCCTTCGGGAGCGGGGCCCGTCTCTTCTTCCGCAAGGAAGAAGACTACGGGGACCAGAGGGGTACCAGCTAACACCGGTACTTCCTCGCCTGGTGTCAGTGGTTCTGCCACTGCATCAGGGTCCGTCTCGGCCTCTCGTTCGCGGGAGGGTACCGAGTGTACGGTCGCCTACCAGCGACCGTGCAGCCAGGAACCAGACCTCTGAGTCCGCTCAGCGTCAGGTTCACGGCACGGGGCGGAAGACTGGTGACAGCCGCTCACGCGACTCTCACCAGACCAGCTCTCACTCTCGCGGCGAACAGCTGGCTACCCGGGGACGTGACGGTCCACGACCGGCCACGGGCTGAGGCTGGGAAGAGGTCCTCCCGTTCGCCGGTGCCAGCCACGGCTGGAACCAGCGACGTGACGTGCCGTGAGGACAAGCACCGGTCTCACTGTGACAGTGGAGCCTGCAGGTCGCCTGACCGTCGCTCTCACAGAGAGCGATCGGGTACGGCAACCAGCACCAACTCTTCTGACACTCGAGATCGGGGGTACGCTGTGCTCAGTCCCAGCCGTTCTCCACAGCGAGACGGTTCGACCAGGCCTGCAGCTCGATCGTCACCGCGGGTTGACGATCGCCTGCAGCCCTCCAAGCCTGCTGGTTCTGCCAGGGAGCGTCAGGTCTGCCTCTCCCGTACCTTCAACCTCCTCGGGTTACACCGGGAGGAGCGAGGTATTGAGGAGTGATCGTGAGGGGTGCGCCCCTCATGATCCCACCACGACGCCCTACGTGCCAGGCACGGTTCTTGGACCGGCCAGGACGTATGCGCAAGTGGATGGGGAAGACCGAGATGGCTGTCGTCTGTTCCCCCTTCTTAGGAGGAAGGTTCTCGGAATATGCTCTTGTTCGAAGGGAGGGCTTAACGGTACCCACTCTGCAAGATGCTGTGACTTCCGAGATCTAGAGGAACTTTGCGAGGTTATGTCGCTGATTCGTCAGCACAACGACCTCGGGGAAGGATCGCCGCTCCCACCAGCAGAGCCACGTCTCGGCTCGAGTCGTTTTGGGGCCCGAGAGGGAACCCAAATCGACGGTGGGTCTGCCGCGATCGGAGCTTGCCGACTGTGTTGGAACCAGGTAGTCTCTCGTCTCCGGACAAGAAGGCTCTCTCAGTTCTGGCCGGTCGAAACAAGCTACTTCACCTCCTTCTACTGCGACAGAGGCGTTTCTACGTGTCTTCGGACACCGTATTTGAATACCCCTTCGGTCCTCCGGAGTTTCGACCTCGACGAGGACTGGAATGAGTCGGAGGACGGTATCGGCTCTCTCCTGTCAGGTGTCGATCAGCCCCACCCAGACGACGTTCACAGTGGCGGCAGACCCTTACCTACAGTATGAGTTCGTAACCCTCCTCGGGGGAAAACGTTTTCTCCTGACGATACGTTTTCCCAGGCTCCTGAGAGGCCATCGCCGTAAGGCGATGGCTGCTCTTTTCTTCTCCAACTGCTAGTTCCGCTGGGAAGGCGAGCCAGTATCCAATTCCTCCCCATTCCCTCTCTCCTTACGGCTACGAGGGAAAGGGGAGGGATCCTACAGAGATATCTCTGTAAGATCCCACGTTAGGGGCTGCGCTACCCGGGGGGACCTTCGGGTCCTACCTGACGTAAGCCCCGGTTGTTGAGGAGGGATCCTGCCCCTTTCTTGATTCCTACGGGAATCGAGAGGACCACCAGCCGATATCGTTTGACGAATTCGGTGGGGGGTTTCGCAGGAGTGCTTAGAATTCTAAGGAATTTCTAGCGCACTCAGAGTGTTCGAGTTTTTTACGATCTCCAAACACTTAGGCGAGACCACGGTCCAAAGTGAGCGAGAATCCCCGATAATTGTTACACGATAATCGGGAACCTCGCTTATGCTCGAATTCCTGTAATTTCTAGCATTTGGAAGAAGACTGCTGCTGAAAGAAGAGCATCTCACAGTAGGCGTTTAACCTGGAATAGAGAAGAACGGACGGGAACTTCCAGTTTGGCTTGAACTATCGTCTTCGGTATTCTGTTCACCATTGAAGCTTTCCTTTGGGAAAGACTTCTCCTTCACTCTCTTGACTAGAGAACGAAGGTGGTCGATCTCCAATCCTTATTCTCATTCCTCGAGGGGAAAAGAATTTAGGATGGAGGGTCGTGGTACAGAACCTACAAATATACTACGTATATTACCCTCGCGACATGATTCTTTTAACAGTTGAATTGTCCGGGGGGTCGGCGCATACCGTAGTTAACTCTACGGTTTGTGACCGAGACGAATTGTATCTTAATTGAACTGTAACTCGGGGTTGCCTGCAACCTCCCAGCAGTATCAGTTCGATTCTTTAGATACTTGGTATTGGTCATGACAACACCAAATCAGCTTTTGTATTTACCGAAATCCGTTTCGGTTAAATATAATTGCTCGAGCGTATTCTTTATGCTCGATGGTTCTAGCCGAACGCATTCCTTCGTGGAATATTGGGATTTACCTGGCAAACTCAGGATGACGAGTCACCAGAGCTACTGCGTATTGAACTGCCTGATAGCGGCTCAGTATCAGCTAGGTCTCGGAGATGCACGGTCGGTTACGTCTCTCTCTCCCCTGGTTTGATTGACTACCGAACCGTATCTCTGCCCAACAATCATGGACTTAGGTCTCTGATTAACGGGGATTCTCGCAATAATGAAGGACCATCTACTGCTGTGACGCTCGATTTCATCGCCTTCGACATTGCGAGAATTTTCAACAGAGATATCTCTTGGACTCTTTCATCTTTCTGTTTACCGCACGGTAACAGAAGTCTGTACTAGTCAACCGCTGCATCGCACCGCGATAATGCGAATGATTTTTGCAGATCCATCTGAGTTTTCTCGGTCAAATATCTCCGTATTCGTAGGTGTGCAATTATTCATTGCTCGCCCCGAATTAACAGATATGTCAGAAGACATCGCCTACTCTCCGACCTGACAGCTCTACTTCCAAATGTTCAGCCCATGAGAAGCAGTTCTTCAGGCAGTATTTCCCTGTCTTCATTACTGGAAAGCGCTCCGCTTTTATTGCAACTACGATCCTCACCGGACAGCAATGAATAGCGGTTAGCGTTCTCAGTCTTTGTAGCACAGGTTCAAGCAATCTTGAGAATCCTTCTCTCGGTTCAGCTGTGAAGACGTAGGTTGCATTTTCTGTACACCTTCGTCTTCAACGACACATAGTGTTGTTTCTCCTTAGCCCGAGAATCAACTATACTATGAGTTATCTTGCCATCAAGGGACCTTCGGTCTCTAGAAGGCAAGTGACTTTCGCCTGTTGGGCACATGCCTTAAGAGAGTCATCACCTTGCCTTCTGGCATCGGTGACGAACAAATTATTTGTTTTAGTCTCTTGGCATAACCCTTTTAAGGCGAAGGTCACGTGACTTGCTCGGGTGCTTGGACAACTTGCCTCCTACCGAACGCAGTCAGTCGGCAGCTGTCAGAGCGCCCAAGTCTGTTACGAACTTCGCTGTGGACTTAGTTCGGTTGTTCCATAACAATCTTTTCTTCGTCCTAACGGCTTGTCACAGTACCCATACCATCGACACCCAACATTGAGTGTCGGTGTCCTATCCACTTACCGAGAACAACAACTTCTCTGCAGACGGATAGACCAGTATGGGTACAGGACATCACCGAAGTTGAGAAGAGGGATAGGTCATACGACCATTCCCTTCTTTTCCTCTGAGGTAATTGCATGACTTTTCCTGCGAAGTCAAGCATCCAGGGGATGGGATTCGTGACGCTCGATTTCGTACCGAATTCGTAGCGAAGACTCTGAAACCCCTTCGGTTCCTGACGATCGGTTAGAGTCCTTCACAATCCCCCTCCCTAATGGACTTCACCGCCTTCGATGCGAAGGAGATGCTGCTTTGTCCTGTGAAAGCGCGACCGCGCTTCTGAAGAAACTCGACATCCCAGGCTGAGTGTTGAAGACTCTTCGTCAGCACCAAGATGACCTAGAAGTACACTCCCTCGAGTTACACAAGAACTTCTCCGTGGCGCAGGTACTGAAGGCAGGGGTCTGGTACAACCAGACCACCGGCACCCTCCTTCTACCTTTTGGATATTGCCCACAGGTCCTTGATCGTTTTTCCTTAGGACCCGTGGTCGCTCTCAACACGTTGTCTAGCTAACCCAGACCCTAGCAGGCTGAACAGCATCGAGTCCTGGTGTGACTGTAAGAATAGATAAGTGAATGAGAGAGTGACTGGCTTCTCTTCCTATCTTTTTCTCCCCCTCTACCTGTGGGTAGAGGGATACGGTCATCACCTTGCTGGATAAGGACGAGATGCCGGTGAGCTACTCGACAGAGCCCCATCCTATCCCTTTCAATAGGGGAATGGGAGCGAATATCCACCACTTCCTCCTACAAGGGGGGGTAAGTGGATGCCAACAAGAGACAAACCATAACTTTATGTTGCCTCTTGCAAATAGGAACTTGTTCTTGTTTGCTGGTACGAAGAGATACGCTTGCCTCTCTCTTAGTACTTGGTCCAGAGGTCTGACCATTGATCCTGCGGTGCACACCCCGATCAATCGGACAGAGGCTTGGATCCCTCCCTCGCTCTTACGACCAGGGAGGCATTCCAATTGGTTGGGCGAACACCAGTCTGTTCACAAAAGACTCAGATTCCTCCCACCAAGAAGTGAGTCTTCCTATTGTAAAAGGACCGAAGGTTTGTATGCCGTGTCGGAACAAATGACAATTTGTCCAAAATTGCATTTTTCCTAACTATACAAACCTGAGGTCCTTTTACACATAGCCCCACCTCATGCCACCTCACTCTGCAGTTTTTGCTTGGGCCAAAAGCAAAAGTGAGTGTTTACCTACCAGTCGCGCGCAGCACGCCTGTCGGACAAGCAGTTAACTACCGAACCCCTTGTTCGAAAGCTTACGACCTATCCAGCTGCCGCTAGTACCTTCCTATTGTAAAAGGACCTCAGGTTTTGTATAGTTAGGAAAAATGCAATTTTGGACAAATTGTCATTTCTCTTATCTCTGGCGACAGCCAAAAGAATTTGTGAACTTCATGCCCTAGAAGATGAAGTCGGATTCAACAGAGACTCGGCCTTCTGCTCGTTTAGAACACTTTTTCTAGCGAAAAACGAAAACCCCTCGAATCCCTGGCCCAAGAGATTCGAGATTAAAGGCTTATCAGTCTCGTTGGTAGAGAAGCAGAAAGGTCTCTTTGCCCTGTAAGAGCCCTGAAGTTCTACTTGCACAGGAAGAAACAAATGGGAGGCTCTAGACAAAGGTCTTTGGGGTGTTCGATTAAAGACCCCACAAGAATCATGTCAAAGAATGCGTTAGCTTTCTTCATAAGGAGCGTCATTACAGATGCTCACAAGTTCTGTCCTGACGACTCTTTTCCACTCTTGAGAGTGAAGGCTCATGAAGTGATAGCAGTGGCGACGTCTCTCGCTTTTCAGAAGAATATGTCGCTAAAGAAATTCTTGATACGACATTGGAGGTGCAACTCGGTATTTGCATCTCACTATCTGAAAGACGTTCGCATGACCTACGAGAAATGTTTTTCTCTGGGGCCATTCGTATCGGCGGATACCGATTCTGGGTACAGGGAGCAAACACCAATCCTTAACTTTGTACATACCTTCTACTAGATATGTTCTAGATTTCTGCTGACAAAGAGGGCTCGATGCTGCACAGGCGGCCAGTCACTGTTGTTCAGTAAGGAACTCTTGTGATATCTTTTTGGAGGAGTATGGTAAAAATTTTTTTTTTTTTTTTTTTTTTTTTTTTTTTGGAATTTTATGTATGTATGCGTATTGTGTTTTCGAGTTATGGTGTTGTAATGAGTTTGGGGATAACTCAGAACAATTCTTTAGACTAACATGGTGGTTAGGATCAGGTGGTCGGGATTGGTGTGTGCTCCTTCATAAGGTGTATTGTCATAGAAGTGGTCCAGTACCCATTGACAACGTCCTTCAGGCTCTGCCGAGTAAGCGGTTCATACCCCATCGGCAGACCCACAAGAACTCTTAGCCATAGATCACATATCTCGCTAAAGTCTTGAGGTGATGCAGACTACCGGGCACAGCCACGAAGTCTACCACCTATCAGGTAGGAACCAAGGTTTTTCTTTTATACCTACAACATATGTTGTTTACCTGTCTATTCCATATTAGCTGTCTCTGACCCTCCACCAAAGGGTGCCAATCAGCTAAGTATATATCTGACAGGTAAGTTGATTGTATGAAAATGATATTGTTATGATACAATAAAGTTTCATACATACTTACCTGGCAGATATATACGATTAATGGCCCACCCAGCCTCCCCGCAGGAGGACAGGTGGAAGAGAGAAAAATATGATAGAAAACGGGAATGGTTCCTAGTTCCTGCCACCCAGGGCAGGACGGTAGATCACCTGACCTACCTGTAGCGAGTGGCGCGAAATTTGAATTTCTGTCGGGGACGACGGAGTCTTAGCTAAGTATATATCTGCCAGGTAAGTATGTATGAAACTTTATTGTATCATAACAATATAATTTTAAGGAAATTTATACAGTATAAAGTTAGGAAATGATGAAGTTGAAAATATGTGAGTAATAAAATGATAAAAAGCAGTGTCAGAACGTAGCTAGTAGTAGGCTATTTGTATATGGAACTACCTAAAGGCTTCATTTTTTAGGGATGTATTCTATATTCTGAGGTCAGGCTGCTGACGGCTACATATATTTATGAATAAAAAAATACAATGAATGTGCAACTTTTCCGTGAATCTTCGAAAAATTTGTATGTTATTGTATCCAATAATATTGTATACTTTCTCATATTATTGTATCATAAAATACTAACTACGTAAGTGGTCAATGTTTTGGTTGGAAATCAGCTGATAGTGAATACAAGTTTAGTTCGCCGTGTTTGCTTTATTTGGCTGAATTTAACTCAACTCAGAGCGAATTGCCTTGCTTCTAGTTAGTATCAAATATCTAGTTACTTTACTTACATGAGACAAGGTAATTTGTCATTATACGACATGTTTTAAAGTCGAAATATGAATTTAATATGTCTTATGAACTAAATTATTTTTTCATTAACGGCATTGCCTTAGGCATGTTTACTGTGTAAAAATATTATGTGATTCCATTCAGCATTTTCACTTGATTTCTTCATAGTACGAGCTTTACCGTTAGTTATGTTACTTATCTTTTATCGGCGTGAAAACAACAGTAATATGTGTTCTTTCAAGACCTGAAGTTTTGATTAAAATTATTCTCTCAATTTTATCTATGGTTGTGTTTGATGGCATAAGTTTACTGGAGTTATATCATTGTTGCCGATGCATGATAATAGTCATTAGCAGCACGAAAGTGAGGTGCATTTGTGGAGAGGCGGGAACTGGGGAAAAAAACTGTCGTATGTTCAACTGGACACCATTCTTTCTTACTCAAGTCGCTTCCCACTCATTTTAGTTGTGGGTCGGTCGTAAAGTCGATCAGTCGTAACTTGCATAGGTCGAAAGTCAACAATTAGCTGTGGTAAATTTTCATTTCATCATATAATGTTGAAAAAAGTTGGAAAACTATATAAAAACCAAAAAGAGGCCAAAGGAAATGATGAGCATAAAAGGCAGAAAGTATTGCAGCTGGGAGCAAAAAGATTTCATGTACAGTGGTTCCGTAAATAAATGTGAATAAGGGAATGTCGGGTCAAGAGTTTTCAACAGCAGAGACTTAGGCTAGTGAACGATTCTGTAGTTTGTATTCCTGTCCTGGTTTCCTGCTGGCGTTTGGTTACATATGCCGAAGAGTTTGATATCTACTTTAAATTTTTTCTAATAGCTCCCTTAGACCCATTCTTTTAACACTTGAGGGCAAATTTTGATAGGTTTTTTTTTTAAGGCAAACATTAACTACAAAGCATATAGGGTTTAAAGGGCCTGTCTTAAATTGGTGCATAAACACAATGTAACAACAAATTAATCTTTAAAAACTGATGGCAGTGAATGGTTATGGTAACAAACTTTATATTCTGTCATTGGAACAGGTTTGCTGACCTTTTCTTTAAAGATCTTCTTCTTTTTCAGGTACTTAGTTGCTCTGAAGAGAGCAAGACCTCCAGAAACAAAATCAGGAGAGAGCGTAGGGAAGAAAAAGTTCAGACGTCTGGTGTGTGGGGAGATGGACGTATAGGGAGAGGAGGTGGATCTGAAAGGGCTACCTTAGGCTTGGCAAGAGTAGGGTCAAGGGCTGCCCTCAATTTTGCATTTGCATTTCTTAGAAGAGCGTGGAGGTCTGGTGAAGATGCAGACTTGTGTACAGAACTACTTCAGGTAGGTTGTTTGGAAGACTACTTTTTTTAAAGATGCAAGTGCTGATGAGGCCAGCAAGCTTATGCTCATATCTAGGAAGAGATAGACCACTCTCTTAAATGATAGATTGCAATAATCAGGTAGGAGTGCATCTTGATAAATAGAAGGTTGTTTGTAAGGAATATGTGCTTCTTGAGGTGTTGAAAAGTGGTAGAATGAAGGAAACAGTAAAAAAACGGCAAAGAATTAATTAAATGGTTGGGAAAAAACTATAATATGCTATCATTAAAGTATTGATTTTCAGGAATCCTAGAGGCCCTGGAAACACTCCAGAAGCTACCTTGTTTGATGAATCTACCGTGTCATCAGTATGGCTTGATGTTGTGGAAAGATCGCAGAAATCCTTACAACTGTTGTTCTTAGTCAAGTTCCTGGAGGTAAGTATGAATTGACATTCATACTACCCCTTTGTAAAGGTATTTTTAGTACAGTGTTATGTCAAAGTTCTATGATGTAATATTGTTACAAAACCTGTAAATTTTTCTCATGTGCATTTGCATATAAAATCTGTTTTTCCTCTTAAAGTTTTAACAAAGACTGATTATGTTTTTTGCAGGTACTGGTAGCAGTAGTGTTACAAAAGTTCCCTTATGTGATAGACATATGGCGCTATCTCTTCTGCTTCACTTGGCGTTACAGCGTGCCACTCTTTCAACATTACTCACTATAATAACCTTACTGCTGCAGCTGTGGGATTCTGGACGCAATCAGTAAAGCTTTTATTTTTTTGTACATGAACTTTCCTGGCAGATATATACTTAGCTTACGTCTCTGACGTCACGACAGAATTCAAAACTCGCGGCAAATGCGACAGGTAGGTCAGGTGATCTACCCACCCGCCGCTTGGGTGGCAGGTGTATGAACCAATCCCCCTTTCCAGTCATAATTTTTTTCTGTCGCCGGTGTCGACTACATCTGTTGTCGATACCTCTCGATTTTGGATTATTTACTCGTTTTCGCCTGGATTGTTTTCATCGGACTTTTGGTGAAGTACCTGCTCCTTGGCTTGGCATTTGCGATTTGTGGACCGGTTTTTGATTACTCTTTTGGATTATTCTTGGAATTTCATTATGTCTGATTTAGAAATTAAGAAATCAACATAGTTCAGAGTTTGTTTCTGTTAGCGGATTGTAAGGTGAGGCTACCGAAAGCTGCGGTAGACCCTCAACACAGTATGCATGAGGTGTAGGGGGAATGACTGCTCATTTATTAACCCTTGTAATGAATGTGGTAATTTGAATGAAGAAGAATGGAAGGCGCTTTCTTCTTATATAAGAAAAGCTTGAGAAGGACAAGGTTAGGAAAGCTTGCATCTAGGAGTTCTAGTAGGTTCTCGCGCTAGCGAGTTTGAAGTTGTTATAACCCTGTTGTAGGACGTTAGCGCCTTTACCAGTTTCAGCCCCTAGCTTCCTGCATGCGAACCCGAAGATGCGCCTTCGGAGGTGGACACTATGAGAGCCACTATTCGCAGCATGGAGCTGAAAATTAAAGTGCTAGAAGGTAAGAGTGATAGCAATTTGTGCAGTGATCCCAGTGCAGTTGGGAGGTGCGTCTGATCGGCTCCCTAATGCTTTCTAGGCCTAGACTCTTCTAGATCCCAGACCCAGTGGAGGAGGAAAGTCGAAAGCCGCAGGAAGGTTAGGGAGAAACCCCCACCGGTCAGGCGTCCCTCGGTAGCGCCTGATGTTCGCTCCCAGGCTACCTTGGATCGCGCCAAGAGAGAAGTCTTACGGTAATGCTTCTCGTCTTCGCCTTCTCCTTCGCCCAAGCGTGGTTGGAGCTCCCTCGGAAGCTTCTCGGCGTCGAAGAGAGCCTGGCAGGCTTCTTCCGCTCTCCCCTCCAGCCCTGAAGTTTTTCGGAAGATCCTGATTGGATGTGAAGAAACCGAAGATTTCCTTTGGAGTTTCGCTCTCCTAGTAAGGATCGAGCTGCTCTCCCGTGAAGGACTTTGTTAAGTCTCCTACACGTGTGTGGCTAGTCTGCAGGCGCAGATTACGGCTCTGGCTGACTCCTTGATTGTTGGGACTTCTTGTCGTAGGAAGGACGTCTCGCTCCCGGTAAAGAAGTCAGGCGCTCTTCTCCAGGTTTACGCTATTCGTCAGTATCCGCCCTCTCTCCAGGAGTGGATCGTAGTACGAGGCGCTCTTCAACGGACAGGCGCTCTCCTGCGGACATCGTTTCTCCAATCACGGACCAGGGGCATGCTTCCCGTAGACGAGCCTCTCCTGACAGGCGCTCGTCTCGAGACAGGATCTCTCCCGCTGGCAGACGCCAGGAGCCTGGTAATGGCGTTTTTCTCATGGTAGCGCTCTCCTTCAGGCTTTCGCTCTTCCTGTGAACAGACGCCCTTTGGTAGACAGGCGCTCTTCTCCTGTCAGCCGCCCTTCGCTTAGCAGGCACCAAGAGCCTGGTAGGCGGCTCTTCTCCTTCAAGGCGCTCTTCTCCGATTTTTCGCTCTCCTCGAGTTAGGCGCCGGGAATCTGTCAGACGCTTCTCTCCTGGTAGGCGCTCGTCGCCAGAGATTCGCTCCTCGCAGCAGGCGCCAAGAGCCTGATATTCGCTTCCCGCATGACAGGCGCTCTTCGCCAGGCAGCCGCTCTCCTTTAGACAGGGCGCCAGGAGCCTGATAGACGCTTTTCGGCCTAATAGGCGCTCTTCGCCTAATAGGCGCTCTTCGCAGATTTGTTTTGCCCTGCGTTCGTTAGGCACCAAGAGCCTAGAATACGCCCTCATCCTGACAAGAAGGAGTTTTCAGGCAGAATCTCAACGGAAGTTATAACTTCCCCGGTTAGATGTCAGAGTTCTTCCAGACGTTCTTCCAAGGATGGGACTCTCGGCTGAGGACAAGACAGCCTTTCATCGTAAGGATCATGAAGGATCTTCGGCGGAAGAAGAACAGGATCCCTCGGAAGAAGAAATTCCTAAAGATTCCTCCGTTTCTTCATACAAGCGTTTGACGGACCTGTTGCTTCAGGAATTCGGAGACGCCCTTTCTCCTGTCGCCCCGCCCTCGCCTCTTTCGTTATTTCGACTTCGAAAACTTCGAAGGTTTCATCCTGTGTCAGGATGAAGCCTGCAATCTCTATGAAGAAGGCGCTTAGAGGTTTTGGTGAGTGGCTTCTTTCGAAGGAAGAGAAAGGGAAGACGGTGTTCTCTTCCCTCCTTCTAAGCTTACTGGAAAACTAGGATTCTGGTATGAATCGGGAGAAACCCTTGGGCCTCGTTCTTCCATCCTCGGCAGACTCGACTTCTCTTCACTGGTGGATTCCTCTCGACGCTCTGCCCTCATGTCTGCTAAGACGACATGGGGGATGAATGAGCTTGACCACCTGTGAAGGGAATGTTCCGAGTCCTGGAGGTGTTGAACTTCCTAGACTGGTCTTGGGCGTTTTGGCAAGAAGACGCAGACCCCGGATTCCATTTCACCTGAGGATCTTATCAGTGTTCTCACGTGTATGGATAAGGCAGTGAGGGATGGATCGAGTGAAGTAGCTTCCCTTTTCGGAGCGGGAGTGATCAAGAAGAGATCTGTTTACTGTTCGTCCTGACGAAATCAGTATCGCATGCTCAGAGAGCCTCTCTCCTGTATTCTCAGCTCTCTCCTCAACTCTTCCCTAAGAAGATCATTCAGGATGTTTCTTGTGCCCTTTCAGCTAAGGCTACACAGGACATGCTAGCCAGTCTACCAGGAAGCCTCACTCTTCTTTCCAAGCTAAAACCAAGAGAGAGACTCCAGTTAGGCAGGAGCCCTTTCGAGGAGTCCTCCTGCCAGAGCTTCTTCCTCTAGAGGATCTAGACCCACTAAACGAGGAAGACCTTCTCTAGATCCATCAGAGGGAAAGAAGTAGGATTCAAGTTCTCCAGACATCAGTGGGTGCCAGACTTCTGAAGTTTGCCGACGTCTGGGCCCAGAAAGGGGTGGACAACTGGTCACTCTCGATTGTCCGCAAAGGCTACCTCATTCCCTTCTTATCAAGACCTACGTTGACGACGACTCCGAGGGAGTTGGTAGCCAAGTACAAGGACCCATCATGAATCAAGCCCTCTCTCTAGCAGTAGATCTTATGCTGGAGAAGGAGGCGATAGAACTAGTGAAAGATCCTCATTCTGCGGGTTTTTACAACAGACTGTTCCTAGTTCCCAAGAGCTCAGGAGGATGGAGACCGGTTCTGGATGTAAGCGCCCTGAATGTCTTCGTAGAAAAAAGGAAGTTCGCCATGGAGACAAACTTCTTCAGTGTTGGCGGCTCTTCGTCCAGGGGACTGGATGGTGTCCCTAGATCTTCAGGACGCTTACTTCCATGTGCCTATCCATCCTTCTTCACGGAAGTTTCTAAGATTCATGATGGGAGGGAAGATCTTCCAATTCAGGGCCTTGTGCTTCGGCCTTTCGACAGCCCCTCAAGTTTTTCACGGGTTTAATGAAGAATGTAGCGCAGTGGCTACATTTGGAGGGAGTGAGGCTGTCTCTCTATCTAGACGATTGGCTGATCAGAGCAAGCTCACAAGAAAGATGTTTTGGAGGACCTACAAAAGACACTGACTTTAGCAAGTTCGTTGGGGCTTCTGGTGAACTTCCAGAAGTCACAATTAATCCCAAGTCAAGAGCTGATATATCTGGGGATTCGGATGGTTTCTCCGGATTTTCGGGCATATCCGTCACCAGAGAGGATTGCTCGTTGCCAAGAGAAACTAACGACCTTCCTAGAGAAAGATGCATGCACAGCGAGGGAGTGGATGAGTCTGTTGGGGACACTTTCCTCGCTGGAGCAATTCGTTTCTCTAGGAAGGTTGCATCTCAGACCTCTCCAATTCTTCCTTTACCGGAACTGGAGGTGTCTCTCTCTAGACCTGGAATTCTCCTTCATGATATCAAAAGGAATCAAGAAGGACCTTCTGTGGTGGGCAGATCCTCTCCGATTTGCAGAAGGTCTGTCTCTGTACATGCCAAACCCGAACCAAGTATTGTTTTCGACGCGTCGGAGACGGGGGTTGGGGTGCGACCCTAGAGTCAAGAGAAGTGTCAGGCACCTGGGAGGGGGGAACAGGTGTCCTGGCACATCAACAACAAAGAGTTGATGGCAGTGTGGTTGGCGTTAAAAGCCTTCAAGCCCCACGTCCGAAATGCTATAGTTCAGGTCAAACTCGGACAACACACAGCCTTGGCTTACATAAGAAAGCAGGGGGGGGACACACTCTTTCTCCCTGTACGAAAGAGCGAAGGACTTGCTGTTGTGGTCTCAGGCAAGGAAGATCGTTCTTCACCAGGTTCGTACAGGGAGAAAGGAATGTCAGAGCCGATCTCCTGAGCAGGAGGAATCAAGTGCTCCCCTCGGAGTGGACTCTGCACTCAGAAGTTTGCCAGGACCTGTGGAGGTTATGGGGCAGACCTCATATCGACCTTTTTGCGACAGCAAAGAACAAGAGAATAGACCTCTACTGCTCCCCGATCTCGGACCCAGGAGCAGTGTCAGTCGATGCTTTCCTTCTAGACTGACGGAGGTGGATGTCTATGCTTTTCCTCCATTCAAGATTCTGAGTCAAACACTCAGAAAGTTTGCGGCCTCGGAAGGGACAAGGATGACGCTGGTAGCTCCATTCTGGCCGGCCCAAGATTGGTTCACAGAGGTACTGGAATGGCTGGTGGTCCAAGAGCTCTTCCACAAAGAGTAGATCTGCTCAGACAACCCCACTTCGACAGGTATCACAAAAAACCTCCCCGCTCTCAATCTGACTGGCTTTCGACTGTCAAAAGTCTTGTCAGAGCGAAGGGTTTTTCAGCTAAGGCAGCGAAGGCTATCGCCTCAGCTAGAAGGCCCTCTACCCTTAGTGTCTACCAGTCGAAGTGGGACGTCTTTCGCCGTTGGTGCAGAAACCAGAAGCTTTCCTCTTCCAGTACTCTGTGACCCAAATCGCAGATTTCCTGGTTTTTCTCAGGGAAAAATGCGGTCTTGCAGTTTCGACCATCAAAGGATATCGGAGCATGTTAGCAGCTGTGTTTAGGCACAGGAACTTAGATATCTCCAACAACAAAGATCTACATGATCTGCTAAGATCTTTCGAAACTTGCAAGAAACCCTCGTCTCAAATTCCGAGCTGGAACCTGGATGTGGTTCTTCGTTTCCTGAGGTCCTCGAAGTTCGAACCTTTCCACCCAGTCATCTTCTTTCAAGGATCTTACGAAGAAGCTCTGTTTGTTTCTTTTGGCTTTAGCATCTGCAAGAGAGTTAGTGAGCTTCATGCTCTAGAAGGAAGGGTAGGTTTCAAAGGAGATTCCGTGATGTGTTCCTTCCTTCCTTCTTTTCTAGCTAAGAACGAGAACCCCTCAAATCCTTGGCCAAGGAGTTTTGAGGTTCCAGGCTTAGCTCCCCTGGTAGGGGAAGAGCCGGAAAGAAACTCTTTGCCCTGTGAGGACTTTAAGATACTACCTCCAGCGGAAGAAGTCTCTTAGGGCATTAAGGACAGACTTTGGTGCTCTGTAAAGGATCCCAGTAGACCATTGTCTAAAAATGCTTTGTCCTTCTTTATTAGAAGCCTCGTGAAGGAAGCACATTTGGCTTGCGGTGAGGATCAGTTCAAGCTTTTGAAAGTCAAGGCTCACGAGGTAAGAGCCATTGCAACGTCCTTGGCTTTCAACAAGAATATGTCACTCCAGAATCTGAGGAAAGCAACATTCTGGAGATGCAATTCAGTATTCGCGAACCACTACCTTAGAGACGTCAAGATTACTTACGATAAGTGCTTCGCGTTAGGCCCGTATGTATCGGCGGATTCGGTGCTGGGGCAGGGAGCTGAAGCATATCCTTTGTAAATTTTTTTTCCCCCTCCCCTTATTTGTATTGTGTATGGTTGTTTAGGTTGTTTGAAAGAGATGCGGGTAGGCATCTCTTCTATTCGTATTGCTAACATTAGAATGGTTAGGTGATCTGTTTGTGCTAGAGCCCCCATGCATGTTAGTGGTCAGGCTCTGTCATTTAAGAGGGCGAATCCCCATTGACATGATCCGACTTGGATTCTACTGAGTAAGTGGATATCAAATCCCTTCGGTAGACCCAAAGAGTCTTTTCAGCTGTAGGTCACGCCCTCGCTGTAGCTCTTCAGGCTTTGCAGGACTAATAGACAGTAAACTATGAAGTCTTCAGCCTTATCAGGTAAGAACCAAGGTTTGTTAGTATCCTACAACAGATGTTGTTTCCCCTTTTTCCTTGTTAAGCTCTGTCTTTTTCCTCCACCAAGGGTGTCAATCAGCTAAGGTATATATCTGGCAGGAAAGTTCATGTACAAAAATGATATTGTTATTTTACAATAAAGTTTTGTACATACTTACCTGGTAGATATATACGATTGATGGCCCTCCCAGCCTCCCCTCAGGAGACAGGTGGAAGAAAAATTATGACTGGAAAGGGGATTGGTTCATACACCTGCCACCCAGCGGCGGGTGGGGTAGATCACCTGACCTACCTGTCGCATTTGCCGCGAGTTTTGAATTCTGTCGTGACGTCAGAGACGTAAGCTAAGTATATATCTGCCAGGTAAGTATGTACAAAACTTTATTGTAAAATAACAATATCATATTTTTTATCCCCAGTCTATAAAGTATTGTTCTTAGAAGTGATTAGTTTACTTATATATCAGTTGGTATTTGATGAAGTTGTTTGGAAGGCTGCAACATTAAATACATAAGCATGTAGATTTGCTTAGAAACGACAGGTATGCTTTATATTTTGAATGAAATTTCAATGGAAAATGCAGTTATCATATCATTAGCTATTTCTTTAGAGTATGTAATTACATGCATTGTGTACACAGGTTATTGACTAATATTGCTTGTGAAGATTTCTGAGTTTTTCAACAGAAGGTAGCACTTGCATGCTTATGTAAATTTCTAATAAACTTTTGCAACACAGGTCAGTAATTGTATATTAGGGAGGGAAAATTTTGGCACACTATGTTTTGGTAATAAAACTGTTGTTTTACAGGTTGATAACAGAGTTAGTAGCCATGGGACCAGTGCACCATTGTTACCTGTGCTGCATAGATTCGGAGCCATCCCTCTCCTCAAGTCTCCTCCGTCACCAGTTTGGGATGAAAATACTCCCATGGAGGTTAGATCAATCATTTTGATGGTTTTCTTTTTGTTATCACATATTTTTACTATTGTGTTTAGTATGTTGTTGTTGAACAGTAACAGTTAGTCACTACATATTTTTAGACTCTTAATGTTGCTCAGTTTTAGAGCTATGATGCTTTCCTAAAGAGCACAATGAATTAAAGAAAAAGAAAAACAAAACACTGCAGCTAGGGTCAAAAGCAAAAGCAGAGGTTGTACCTACCCTGTAATGGTGTGTCTCAAGTAATCAAAAGTTGAATAGTGTATCCGATATTAGACATTTCTAAATGGCGTACTGATTGTAGGTTGTATTACATGATTATTTAAAAATAAATTTTACCAAATAACCTAGTTACATTTGTAGAAGTCACATTCCCAGACTCCGACAGTGCTGTTCAGGAAGATATGCTGCACATTATTTGATAATACCATGGTTCGAATTTGGTGCTATCCATGTGGAGTTTGTCTGTAAATTTAGAAAAATTGAATTTGTTTGTGTTGTTTCCTCGATGTGTTGATTCTGCTTACAAAACAGCAAAGTCTTTTTGACAGGATGTAAATAAAAATAAATATGAAAATAAGTAGTAGTTGAAATCAGAATGTATGTCAGTGGATCGCAGTATTTTCGCTGTCACTGTTCTTTTCATTTGGAGGTTGGCCACTGTAGAAGAATTTCAGTGTCACTGGTTAGGATTAAAACTCTTTAACCCTTAAACGCCGAAGCGGTAAAAAAAAAAAAAGTCTCCCGTGTGCCGGAGACGTTTCAGAGTGAGCGCGGAAGCGGAAAAAAAATATTTTTAAAAAAAAAAAATCACAGCGCGCTTATTTTTCGAGATTAAGAGTTCATTTTTGGCTCCTTTTTTTGTCATTGCCTGATGTTTAGTATGCAACATCAGAAATGAAAAAAATTATCATTATCATATATAAATAATGCGATATATGATAGCGCAAAAACAAAATTTCATATATAATTGTATTCAAATCGCGCTGTGCGCAAAATGATTAAAGGTAACAAGTTACTTTTTTTTTTTTTTTGTAATGTACACTAAATTGCAATCATTTTGGTATATAACACATGTAAAACGATAAAAGCAAACACAGAGAAAATATTATAACAAAATAATGCATGGAATTCGTAACCGCGCGACGTAAAACATATTTTTTTCAAAAATTCACCATAAATCTACATTGTCCTAGAGACTTCCAATTTCTTTCAAAATGAAGACAAATGATTGAATATTACTATACTGTAAGAATATTAGCTTACAAATGTAGTTTTTTTGACCATATCTGACGAGTTAAAGTTGACCGAATGTCAAATTTTTTTAAAATTTTTTTATATATATTTTTTTTATATGCCATTATTTCGGAAATAAGAAAAAAGCTACAACTTTCAAATATTTTTTCTTTTTATTATACATAAAATTGCGCACAGTTTCATATATAAAAAACTCTATGAAATGCCTAATATGAAACGGAGCAAATATTCCGAGAATGGGACTTACGCATTTCGGAGATTGGTGGCGGAGGAATCCGCGCGCGAGGGAAGGAAAATGGTTTTTTTTAAAAATTCACCATAAATCTAAATTAAATTGTACTAGATGCTAGAGACTTCGCAATTTGTTTCACAATGGAAGGATAAATGACTGAATATTACTAGACTGTAAGAGTTTTATCTTTCAATTGCGTTTTCGACCATTCGTCGGTAGAGTCAAATTTGATCCGAACGTGGGTTTTTTTGTTCTATTATCGTGATTTATATGCAATAAAAATATTTCAAAAATGAGAAAAGCTACAACCTTCAACTATTTTTTGGTTTTTTGTTGTATTATACATGAAATTGCGCACATTTTATATAAAACTTTATGTAACGGCTAATTTAAAATGGTGCAAACATTACCACCACAATCGCACGTATGATTTTTTCGGAAGGGAGTTACCGCGCGGACGCAAAGAAAATGTTATTTTTTTCATAAATTCATTATAAATCAAAATATTGTGCTAGAGACTTCCAATTTGTTGCAAAATGAAGGTAAATGCTTGAATATTACTAGAATATAAGCGTTTTAGCTTACAATTGCGTTTTTTTACCATTTCGGTAGAGTCAAAGTTGACCGAAGGTTGAAATTTGTCACTTATCATTTTTATATGAAAATATTTCAAAAATTGATAAAAGCTACAACCATGGTTGTTTTTAGTTGTATTGTGCATGTAATTTTGCACATTTTCATATATAAAACTTTATGTAATGGCTAATTTAAAATGGTGCGAAACATTACCACAATCGCATGTATGATTTTTTTTTTGGAAGAGTTACCGTGCGGACGTAAGGAAAAAGTTTTTTCATAAATTCACCATAAATCGAAATATTGTGCTAGAGACTTCCAATTAGTTGCAAAATTAAGGTAAATGATTGAATATTACTAAAATATAAGATTTTTAGCTTACATTGCGTTTTTCGACCATTTCAGTAGAGTCAAAGTTGACCAAAGGTTGAAATTTGGCACTTATCGTTATTTATATGAGAAAATCTCAAAACTGATAAAAGCTACAACCATGAGTATTTTTTGTTGTATCTACATAAAAAATGCGCACATTTCATATATAATACTCCATGTAACGGCTAATTTAAAATGGTAAAAAAAATTATGTCAATGTGACAAAATAAATTCCGAGATGTTGTCACAGATACTTTTTAGTGCGGCAAGAAAGAAATTCGCGCTTGCCCGCCTGCGTAACGATTGTAAACAAAACAAACACCTTGATCCGTGAAACTCCCAGCATCCCCAAGGCGCGTGATTCAAGATTTTCGGCTGGTAGGCCTAAAAGTATTTTCCGCGAATTTTTAAAAAAAACTTTTGTATGTCGACGTAAAATACGTCCGGTCGGCACCCGAGAGGACAAAAAATGTTGACGTAAAATACGCCCAGTCGGCGTTTAAGGGTTAAATAATTATGTATATGTTGAGATGAACTGGCCAAGTATTATTGAAGATTAATAATAAGATTTATGTAGAATGTATGCTTTTTCTAAATTTATATGCTTTTTAGATTTAAAGTCAGCATAAAGAATGTTCCAGTATTCCTATGTGTTGAAACATGTGCTCTTTTTAGGCCAGTGAATAAACATTATTAATGTGATTTTATGAGGGACTTAAGTGGTCAGAAGTATTTTGTAATAGCATTTCAGTACTTGGCAAGTTAAGCTAATATGTATCAGTTCTTCAAGCTGTGAAGTTCATGAATTGAAAATTGCTACTAAAAGATAAGCTGTTCTTAATAAAATTCCTTTTCTTTGTTTTGTGAAGAAATTATATGATATGAATGACACCATTTCAGTCAATCCAACGAGTGCTTGCTTCGATATTTAGAACTCCCAGAGGATGAAGATATAAGCGTAGATTTAGAACAAGCAGCTGTGATTTTACTCTGTCACCTCGATCGTTTAGCAGCCCCTCATACGCCACCACTCCATTCTCCTCATGGTCGACCTACTCAAGGGCAGGAGGTGAGTTGAAAGAATCATCACACAGGGACCCAGTTTTTTATTCTTAAAATTTTGAACCTCTCTTTCTGAGAGACGTCCTAATTTGTGTAGTTGTTGATAGACACAATACACTATAAATCCCTTCCCTTTCAAAGTCATCTGTAAATGTTCTAAAGAATTTTTATTTTCATACAATCAACTTACCTGTCAGATATATACATAGCTAAGACTCCGTCGTCCCGACAGAAAATTCAAATTTCGCGCCCACTCGCTACAGGTAGGTCAGGTGATCTACCGGCCTGCCCTGGGTGGCAGGACTAGGAACCATCCCCGTTTTCTATCATATTTCTCTGTCGCGGTGTATCAACATTGTTGTTATTACCTCCTGACTTGGATTCATTTTTCAACACTTTGATCAGCGTTTTTCGACTTTTGGTGACGTATTTGGATCGTGTTTTGGCATTCGCTACTGTGGACTGTTTTTGGAATAACTCTTTTGGATTTTTCTCAGTATGTCTGATTCTAATGTGAGTGTGAGAATGTGTGTGAATGTAGGCTGCAGGGTGAGGATACCGAAAGCTTTCGGTTGATCCTCACACTGTATGCCGTAAATGTAGGGGGGTGCAGTGTTCTGCTATTAACACTTGTAAGGAATGCGAGAGTTTGAATGCAGAAGAATGGAAGACTTTGACTTCTTATTTGAAGAAGTTAGAGAGGGATAGAGTTAGAAGGCTGAAAGGTGTGAATTCAAGGCCTATTGAGCCTTTCAATAATAATTCTAACCCTACTACTGTAGATTCTCCCTATAAATCTCATTCTCAGAGTGTCTTTTCGGATTCGGCATCGGAAATCGCCAATCTGAAAGCGACGATTCGAGACATGAAGTCCAAGATGGCGGACTCGAAAGGTAAGGCTAGTGATAGTGAAAATTTTAGTGAAGTGAGCCCTATCAGTGTTGTGGAGGGGGCGTTTGATCGTCCCTGCGGCGCTCCCAGGCCTAGACCTCTTCCAAGCTCACATGCCAGAGGAGAAGGAAAGTCGAAAGCCTTAAGGAGGTCGGAGGGAATCCCCAACGGTCAGACGTCCCTTCAGCTAGCTTTGCTTCATGGCAGCCAGCTCAAGGGCGCTATAGAAAAAGCGTCCTTCGCGAGTGTTTCTCGTCCTCTCCCTCTCCCTCACCTAAACGAGGGTGGAAGGAGTCGAACTTATCGAGACGCTTGAAGCGTTCATATGAAGCAAGACATTTTATTCTAGCCCGGAGCGCTTCTCGGATGACGCCCCGTCGGCTATTAAAGAAGGCGAAGGTGGCGTCAACGTCACCTGACGCTTACGAGGAAGTACCCCATCATGCTTCTTCCCCGAGTGATGACGAAAGGCGTCAGGCACTAGACGTAGGAGAAGCGTCAAGGAAGATCATTATGGCGGTTGCAGGAAACAACTGTCATCTCTTGTGGGAGTTTTAGCGCCCCGTCGGAAGGTACGTGACGCTTCCTATTAAGAAGTCTCGTCCTCTCGCACCTGCTCGGAAGTCGTCTTGTAGAAAAGTGAAGCGTCAAATCAAGAGGAGCTTAGACGTGACGCTCCGTCCAACCAGTGTGACGCCGAGTAGGAAGCCTTAGAAAGCGAAGCGTCTTCCAAAACGCGAAGCGTCATCTAAACGTTCAACAAGAGACGTCAAACATGACGCTCGGAGAGCGGGAAGCTCATACATGACGTCTTCTAAAGCGCGAGAGAAGCGCAGGTTGTGACGCCTTCCAAGTCGATCAGAACGGGTGGAAAAGGAAAGACTTTCATTCCCTTAGCCCCTCTCCGATCAGGAGTTTGTCTCCCCCAGAAGAGGAAAGTTCTGAAAGGAGAACAGAAACTCAGGATTATCACGAGTCGAACGAAACTCGGATGATGACGATCTTGGAAGAGAGGGCTTGTCCAACTATAAGGTGTTGACTACCCTGCTTCTGGAGGAAATACGGAGACGAGTTGACTCCGGCTGCTCTCCTTCTCCGCGCTCGCTCTTTTCGATGTGCGAAGGTGAAGAAGACTTCGTCTTTTCTGAAGATTGAAGCCCACCATCTCGATGAAGCGGGCTTTACACGCCTTAGAACTCCTGATGAAGTCGAAGAAAGAAAACTTAACCAGGACAGTATTTTTGCATGCCTCCAACAAGGTTAGCTGGGAAAAGAGGCATATGGTAAAACCAACACGGGGGGAGGATATGGGTATCGCTCTCCCTTCTACTACAGAGGCAGACTTTTCGACGTTAGTTGACCGCTTCAAGGCGTCCTAGTAATTATTCTGCCGCATTACTTGGAGTATTTCGGAACTAGATCATCTCCTCAAGGGACTTGTTTTCCATGTATTGGAAGTCTTCAACTTCTTGGATTTTTGGTCCTTCCCCCTTGGGGTGATGTCCAAGAAAGCTCACGATTCGCAGGGAATCGAACCTGAAGCCATGTTATGCATTTTTGTCGTGCATCGACAAAGCAGTACAAGATGGATCTTTGGAAGTCTCTGCATTATTTGGAGCAGGTCTTTTGAAGAAAAGGACAGTGTAGGGCGCCTTCTTAACAAAGGCAGTCTCGCATAGCGCAAGAGGGCAGCTCTACTATATGCACCTCTTTCGAACTACTTTTGTTCCCTTCTAAGTTAGTGAAGGACGTGGCTCACTCTTTAACTGAGAAGGCGACGCAGGATCTTCTGACGCAGTCAGCTAGGAAGAAGAAACTGCTTTAGTATCGGACAAGAAAGGACCTAGCACTTCTACGCAGCCCTTTCGAGGTGGTCCGATCTCAGAACCTCCCGCAAGAAGGAAGGCTCCAGAGAAGAGAGGTAGGTCCGCCTTCGTCCCTTTAAAAAGGAAAATGAAACATTTCTCTCCAAGCACCAGTAGGTGCAAGGCTCCTGCGACCACTCCCAAGGCCTAGACCTCTTCCAAGCTCACGAACACAGAGGAGAAGGAAAGTCGAAAGCCTTAAGGAGGTTGTGGGGAATCCCCAACAGTCAGACGTTCTTAAGCTAGCTCTGCTTCGTTGCAGGCGGCTCAAGGGCACTATAGAAAGCGTCCTTCGCGAGTGTTCTCGTCCTCTCCTCTCCCTCACCTAAACGAGGGTGGAGGGAATCGAACTTGTCGAAAACCGCTGAAGCGCCATTATTGACGCCTGACAGGGTGGGATTTAGTCCGGAGAGTTTCTCAGATGACTCTCCGTCTTCTAGCAAGAAAGCGAAGGGGGCGTCAGCGTCACCTGAAGTGTACGCGGAAGTACCCTTTCCTTTTTTTTCCCCACCGAGTGATGACGAAAGAACGTCATGCACTGGACGTGGGAGAAGCGTCAAGAGAATCATATAGCAGTTCAAGAGCAACGTCATCTCCGAACGCAACGTCGGAAGGACGTGTCGCTTCCAATTAAGAAGTCTCGTCCTCTCTTACCTGTTCAACGACAAGCGTCATACAGACGGGAAAACGGCTAAAACGTCTTACAGAAGCGTCTAGTGCGAGAGAGAGAACAGGTGCTTACGAGAGTTTCGTAACGCCAGAGAGAAGTAAGACCGTCTTTTCTTAGAAGCGAAGCGTCATTGGAAACGGAGCATAGACTGACGCTCAGTCCAATATTATGACGCCAAGGAGGACGCCTTTGGAGAGCCTGAGCATCTTCCAAGCGCGAAGCGTCATCGAGACGTCAGCAAAAGACGTCATCCATGACGCTTGGCAAACGGGAAGCGTCATGTAACGCATGAAGAGTCTTCTAAAATTCTAGAGAAGCCGAAGCTTATGACGCCTTCCAAGAATATTAGAGCGGGAAAGAGGAAGGATTATCATTCCCTTAGCCCCTCTCCTGTTAGGAGTTTGTTTCCGCAAGAAGAAGAATGTTCGGAAAGGAGAGCGGAGACGCTTTTAGATCCCGAGTTAGAGGAAAACTCGGATAACGAATATAGTGGAAGAGAAGGTTTGTCTAACTAGAAGGGATTGACTAAACCTTCTTCTTGAGGAGTACGGGGACGAGTGACGCCCAACAACCACCACCTCTTGCCTACATTCGGAAACAGGGAGGGACGCACTCCTCGTTCCTTTACGAGCTCACGAGAGCCTATTACTTTGGACGTATCAGCAGAACATCTCCCTGATGACAAGGTTCTTACAGGGAGAAAGGAATGGTGAGGGCGGACAGGCTCAGCAGGAGGAACCAGGTCCTTCATACAGAATGGACTTTACACGAGGAAGTGGGTCTCGATCTCTGGTCTCTGTGGGGAACTCCTCAGGTGGAGTTCTTCGCAACATGTATTTCAAAAAAGGCTCACAGTGTTTTGCTCGGTCGTGGAAGATCCCAGAGCACTTATGGTAGATGCCTTCCTGCTAAATTGGTCTCGAGAGACGTTTATGCTTCTCCCCCATTCAAAACCGGGGGGTGGGGGTTAGTAATGAAAAGTTTGTGGCGTCAATGGAGACGAGGATGACGTTAATAGCCACCTTTGGCCGGCCAGGAATGGTTCAAGGAGGTGGTAGAGTGAAGCGTTAGACTTTCCAAGATCCCTACCCGGAAGGACGGATCTTCTCATACAACCATCAAACCTCTCCGCTCTCGCTCTGACTGCCTTTCGGACTATCGAAAGACTTGTCAGAGCGAGAGGGCTTTTCTCGCGAAGTAGCAAGCGCGATCGCGAGAGAACGCAGAACCTCCACTACGAAAGTATACCAGTCGAAGTGGAAGGTATTTAGAAGGAGGTGTAGATCCAAGAAGTTGTCCTCCTCCACTACCTCTATAGCGGAAATTTGCGGATTTCCGGCTATTCCTGAGAGGAAAATCTCATCTAGCCGTATCCACAATAGAGGGATATAGAAGTATGCTCTCGGCTGTATTCAGGAACAGAGGATTAGATCGGGCAGATAATGAAGATCTCCACGATCTCATAAGGTCTTTTGAGACTTCAAGTATAAGGAACCAGTACCTCCGAACTGGAACTAGACGTAGTTCTAAAGTATCTGTCATCGGAAAGATTCGAACCTCCTCATCGGGCATCGTTTAGAGACATTACCCGAAATGCCTATTCCTATTATCTTTAGCTACGGCAAAGAGAATTAGGGAATTGCATGCTCTGCAGGATGAAGTAGCATTCAAGGGAGACTCAGCGATTTGCTCGTTTCAGACCCTGTTTAGCGGAAAACGAGAATCCTACGAATCCCTGGCCTAAGTCATTCGAAGTCAAAGGCATGTCAAGTCTCGTAGGCAGAGAAACAGAGAGGTCTCTCTGCCTGTTAGAGCTCTGAAGTTCTACCTTCAGAGAAAGCATCGAATGGGAGGCTCTAGACAAGGGTCTTTGGTGCGCGGTAAAAGACCCCACAAGACTGATGTCCAAGAATGCGCTGGCATTCGTTGTAAGAAACGTCATTACAGACACTCATAAGGCCTGTCCTGACGAACAGTTACAACTGTTGAGAATAGAAGCTCATGAAGTTAGAGCTATAGCGACGTCTCTCTTGTTTCATAAGAATATGTCGTTAAAAACATAATAGATACGACATTTTGGAGATGCAACTCAGTATTTGCATCTCATTACTTGAAAGACGTGCGTGTGACATATGAGAAGTGTTTTTTTTTCTCTAGGTCCTTTCGTATCAGCGGATACGATTCTGGGTACGGGAGCAAACACCAATCCTTAAATGTTTATACTTTCTTCTTTTTGGATATGGTCGAGTCTCTTCTAACAATAGAGGACTTAGGCTAGCACGGGCGGCCGTCTATGTTGTTCAGTAAAATTCTGTCATATCCAATTAGTTGAGTATAATTTTGAAAATTATGTATGTGTGCGTAGTGATTTGAGTTACGATTGTTGTGACGCAGTTCGGGGATAACTCTTAACAATCTGTAGTTCTAACGTATGGTTAGGATCAGGTGGTCGGGATTGGTTGTGTCTCCTTCATAAGGTGTATTGTCATATAAGTGGATCAGCACCCATTGACAAAGTCCTTTTAGGCTCTGCCGAGTAAGTGGGTAAGACCCCATCGGCAGACCCACAAGAACTCTTGGCCATAGATCATATATCTCGCTAAAGTTCTTGAGGTGATGCAGACTACTGGGCAAACACCCACGAAGTCTACCACCTATCAGGTAGGAACCAAGGTTTTATTTATACCTACAACATATGTTGTTTACCTGTCTATTCCATATAGAAGCTGTCTCTTACCCTCCACCGAAGGGTGCCAATCAGCTATGTATATATCTGACAGGTAAGTTGATTGTATGAAAATGATATTGTTATGTTACAATAAAGTTCATACATACTTACCTGGCAGATATATCAATTAAAGGCCCACCCAGCCTCCCGCAGGAGACAGGTGGAAGAGAGAAAATATGATAGAAAACGGGGATGGTTCCTAGTCCTGCACCCAGGGAGGGCAGGCCGGTAGATCACCTGACCTACCTGTAGCAGAGTGGCGCGAAATTTTGAATTTCTGTCGGGGACGACGGAGTCTTAGCTATGTATATATCTGCCAGGTAAGTATGTATGAAACTTTATTGTAACATAACAATATCATTTTTTATTTATGATTGTTCACGACACTTACCTGTCAGATATATATATATAGCTGTATTCTCCGAAGCCCGACAGAATTTTTTTTGAAACTCAAAACTCCGGCACACGCAGTGGTCGGTAGGTCCGGTAGGTTAGCACCCATTCCCGCCGCTGGGAGGCGGGTGTCAGGAACTATTCCCATCTTCTATTCAGATTTTTCTTCTGTCGCCGGTAATGTACACACCTGTTTTCATTTCACCTCCGTCTAGGATTTTGGAACTTCATTGCCGCTTAAGTATCTTGGTTTGTTTTCTTTTTGGTTATTAACTTGGATTTGCGGCTAGGCATACGCTATCATAAATTGATTTAATTTGGAATTTCTTGACATAGGAAGTCTGATTCTAGTTAGACTAGTTTCAGACTTTGTTGTCCGCAATGGGGTTAGGTGAGAATAACGAAACTTCGATATATTCTCACTTAATATGCACGACGTGTCATCAATGTAATTAGTGTATTAATTGACTGATTCCGAAAGGAGATGTATGATTCGTTCGTATGTACGCAAATTAGAGCGTAATAGAATCAGGAAGTTTTCCGCCAAGATTAGTAAACAGAGTAAACTTTATTTTGCCTAACCTTGTGGTATGGCCTACGGGCCTAGAGGAAGTGTCTGTGAGAGGTAATGCTCTTTCTGTTATGGTGGATTACATCAGTAATCGGAATCTAAGGTGCTCGCTCTCCAATCAGTGTTGTGAGTGTAGTGATGTTGATTTAGTGCCCCTAGTGTTGTGGAGGGGGCGTCAGATCGGCCTTATAATGCCTCTAGGTCTAGACCTCTGTCGGACTCCCAGGACCACAGGGAGAGGGCATGTCGAAAGCCGAAGGAGGGTTACGAGGAACCCCCACCGATCTGGCGTCCCTTCGGCAAGACCTGAAGACGCTTCTCAGGCTGCCAAAGATCGTGCACGTGCACGAATCCTGAAGGATTGCTTCTCGTCCTCTGAGGCTCCTCCCCGTACAGGGGTTGGAGCTCTCGGAAGGACTCGCGCCCTTTAAATAGAAGCTTATTGAGGAGGACGCTCACGTACTCTCTCTATTGTCTTGCGATTGTAATCGCCGCTAACAAGTTGACGACTTTCCAACACATGGGAGAAAGAAGAAGGAAATAGGAAGAACGCTGTTAAGCGCCCAGATCGCCTTATCATTTTTATTACTGTGAAAGGAAGAAGGCGTACCCTCGTCTTCTCACAGGTTCAGACTTCTCGGTGGCCTCGTTTTCGCCAAAAGAAGTGCAAAACACATTTACTGAAGGAAGGATTTGAGGCTGTCTGTCTGTCAAGTCAGGCAGTCTTCTTCTCCTTTTCCTTGCTCGTCGCTTTCTACATCCTCGCACCCAAGAACACAAAGGCGTCCTTTTGAGTGCGTTTCTGGAAGTGTCGATGAGCGTGACAGAGACGCAAGATGTCGCACAAGCGGCCGCCGTCTTTGTCAGGAGTTGCGAACGTCCATAATACTCGTCCGGACGACGATCACCGTACATCGGCTTATGACTAGCACGCTTCATGAGCGGCGCTCCCCTTGAAGGCAGGACGCTTTGAGGACGCTTTTGAGGACGCTTTTTCGGGACGCCTTCGTATTTGATTAAGCAACAGTCAGTCGAAGGTTTTTACCAAGACGTACGGGAGAAACCTTGGTTTTTTCTTAATAAGAATCTTATCGACGTTTGGGTATGATGGCGGATAGGAAATATCTACTTCCTTCCGTAAACCCTAGAGATGAACAGGAATTCTGTCTCTTCCGCGATTTATGAGGAAATTACGAAGATTTAAAGAGTTCCTGGATTAACTTCCTTCCTTAAGGAGATATATATACTCTTTCTATCGTTCTATTAACGAAAAGAACGAAGATAGTAAAAGTTTTTTCCTTTCTCTATCTGCCTCGGCAAAGGGAAAAGAAGGTAGTAGAGTATCTGCTGTATGATAATACGATACGGTCAAATCATAAGCACATACCGTAGTTACTTCTTTGCTGTGCAACTCTATTACCAGTATCCTTACAGGACTTTCCTAGGAAGGACTACGCTTAAAGGGATTGTTATGACAATACCTAATTAGCTTCTAGACCCTTTTATCAAGTCTTGTTTCGCTTAAATATACATTAATAAGAACTTCCTGAAGTTCGATAATAATTTTATAAGATTCCTTTATTGAATGGAGTAGCTGGCAACTCTGGAAGAGTAAGGCCAGACAGCTAACGGAGGAGGCTGCTATCGCTTACCAACGCAGTAACCATCTATTGCTCAGTCATGAGAGGTCGGTCATGCGGATGGAATGACTAACCGATCTCTCCCCTACAATCGCGGTCTTAGCGCCTCGATTGAGGGATAGTTAAGCAAACATAAATAAAATATTGTCTGCCTTTTGCTAAAAAAAAAAAACGTTCAATAAGAAAGATATTCCAGCCTTTCAATGCTGATTACCGTAGGTAACATTATTAAAGGAATCTAACGCAGCAGAACACTATATATTATATATATTCTCATGCTTACGAAAGCATGGCTTATAGAGTAGATGCTTAGTGAGAAGATGAATGTAGTAGAGAATTCACTTTAACTCTACTGTATATGGTCGTCTTATGGCTTTCATGCATCAGGGGGCTCGACAAGATCCTCTCTGAGATGCCCTTGGTGTTCTAGGCACCAATACGCTCGGTAAGACTCTCGCGAGGACGTCTCTTTGAAGATGCTCAACGTCCTACGCATTGAGACGTGAGGAGGCTTTTGCCCAATGCTCGACATCACACGAAGAGACGCTCTGGAAGACGCTCGACGTCATAAACATTGATAAGCTTTTTGGAAGACGCTCGATGTCTTACACATCTGGACGCTCGCCAGGACGCTAGCGAGGACGCTTTTTTGAAGACGTTCGGCATCCTACACGTCATGTCGCTCAGCAGAGCACTTACCAGGACGTTCTTCAGATGTCTACTTTGCTTTCTACGAAGGGAGCGTTCAATAGAATCCATGACTTGATGAATTCCAGAAAAACTGTAAGCAGATTTCGGTGTCATAAAACGCCTCGTCTGCTTTTCGGGACTGCGCTGCCGAAGGGGAACATTAAGGTCCTACTACCTGGTCGTAAGCCCAGTCTCTGATTAGGAATCCTCCCCGCCCCTTCCTCGATTTCTGCGGGAATCGGGGAAACTATATGCTCGAATTCCTGGATTACGTTCTGTCATGTAAATGGGTTAGTTCTCATGGACAAAGATCTTCATAACATTTTATCGCTTAAGCGGATAAGCTCTCATTAACAAAATTCGAGAGAGCTCTCATTCATTAGTCGGAGGCTCATCCAGGAAAAAGACTTGTAGACTACGTCCATGAAGTCTTATGTCCAATATCATAAGAAGCTTGAACTGTCCTTTTCGATCCTCGGTTCTCACTTGATCTCCATTCGAATAATGTTAATTCGTTCTCTTGGCAAAGAGAACGAAGACAGTCAATTTCCATTTCTTCTCTCTCTTCCTCGTCGAGGAAAGAATGTAGTAGAGAATTTTTATGTTCAAGTGACTACAATACTTACGTATTTTATCTTTGCGTCATATTACTAATGTAGGGTTCAAGTTCATATACGCATATCATGGTTACCCTCTACAGATGGCAACCGAAAAAAGACGGTTATTGTAAATGTTTTTAATCGGTCCTTCCTGCAAACTTCCAGGAGTTTCCGCTGTAAGGACAACGCTAAAAGGTATTGTTACAACAACACTAACTCAGCGTCGGCATCTAGCGAATTATATTTCGCTTAAATATGCCTGCTTGAGAATTTCCTTATCGATAATAGTAACAAACCTATTCCTTCGTAGAAGAGAGTAGCTGGTAACTCAGGCAGAATAGTGCGAGACGAGAGGTTGCTGTCATTGTGGATGACGCAGTATATTTAATCAGTACTCCAAGGCAAACTTTCCAGGAGGTTTCCGATTTAACATTTGGTAATTAAGCGTAATGTTACGACAACACAAAATCAGCTTCTGTATTTAGTGAATTCTGTTTTCGAAATATGCCAACTTGAGAGTTTCTGTTCAAATAATGTAAAATCTATTCCTTAGATGAATAGAATAGCTGGCAACTCGGCATTAAGACTGCGAGAAGGGAACATAAGCTGCTGCCTGCTGCCTGTGACTGTCACAGTGTCACCAACTCAGTATCAGGTAGCTCGCTGTTATGCACGGTCGGTTACGTCTCTCTCTCCCGCGGGATTGATTGACGAACCGTATCTCTACCACCCTACAATCATGACTTTCGCTCGGGTTGAGGGGATTTCTAGTAATCATGAATAAACACGACTTCCTATTGCTAAGAAATTTTCAACAGAGATATCTCTTAGACCTGTTCAGCGCTGCTTACCGCACTGTAACAGAATTCTGTACGAGTCTACCGCGGCATAGCACTATAATGCTCTCCTGCTTATGCAAAGCGCAGCCTTATTAGGGAAGGAAGCATGCTTAGTGAGGGAATGGATGAGTCTGCTGGGGACCATTTCCTCGCTGGAGAAGCTTGTTTCCCTGAATAGACTGCAATTCAGACCTCTACAGTTTTTCCTACAGGAGAACTGAAATAACATCAAAGATCTAGAAATAATTCTAAACATCTCTCAATGGGTTGAGAATCACCTCAGGTGATACCGAGAGGGTGCCAGGCTCCGGACAGAGGTACAGAGGTCCTGGCACATAATCTAAGAGAATTGGAAGCAATTTGGTTGGCTCTCCAGTTCCTCGAAGAGTGAGTTTTTGGTCGATTGGTCCAAATCATCTCAGATAATTTCGCAGCTCTCTTATATCCCAAGAAGAGAGAGATGGTTATCGACATAGGCACCCGGAACGTAACGATCCTCAGAGGTTCGTTACACTATTGCACGTCCGTGGCGGATCTTCTCGATAGACGGCAGCAACTACTGACGTCGAGTAATCCTCGCTTAGAAGTATGTCGAGAGTTGTGGAGACTTTGGAGACGTCCTTTCCTAGATTTCTTCGCAATATTGAAGACGAAGAAGCTTCCTCTACGTTGCTCCCTTATTCTCGATCCGAGAGCGGTAGCAATAGACGCAATTCATATAGTATGAATGGGGATAGTTGGTTAGTCTCTCCCCTATTCAAAAGCTTAGGAAATATGATAAAGATAATCGCTGGCGTCAGAGGGAGCGAGAAAGACGCTGATCGCCCCATGTTGGCCTTCGAGAGGCTGGGTTCACAGAGGTCACGTCCTTCAGAGGGCACTTTCCAAGGACCCTTCCCGAGAGAATCGGTCTACTCTAACAGCCTCACTTCGAGAGGTACCTAAAACCTCTCCGCTCTGAGTATGGATCGTTCAGACTGTCGAGAAGCGAGAGGATCTTCAAGATTAATTACAAGTCTCATTGCCAAAGCAAAGTAGTGCTGCATATTTTGCAGTGTACCAATCGGAGTGGGCCGATTCTGGAGATAGTGCAGGAAGAATGACTGTTCCTACACCTCCACCTCTGTGAATTACTTTACCGTCTTCCCTTTCCGTCTGAATTATGGGATAAAGCTAACAGTCCCAACGATTGTAGAATACGGAAATATGTTGAGACGGCCTCTAGGCTCAGAGATTCGGATCTGTCAAACAACAAAGCCCTTCACGATCTTTGAGTCTGCGGAAATTTTGAAATGGTCTAGATCGAAACTTCCGGCATGAAACTTAGACGTAGTCTGAAGTTCTTGATGTCAAAGCATTTTGAACCTCTCCTTTCTGTAAAACTTAACACGTGACCAGAAAGGCTAATTTTCTAACCACTCTAGCTACGGCAATGAGGGTTAGTGAGGTTTTAGCCATCATCAAAGGTTTTTGGCTTAGAGGACATAATTCGGTGTCCTCTAAGCCTTCCGTTCTTGCTAAGAACGAAAACCCGTCTAACCCTTGGCCCAGAGGCCTGGAGATCAAGGGGATGGCACAAATTATTGGGCAAGAGCCACAGAGAGTCCTGTGCCCTGTCGGGGCTCTCAAGTTTTATCTTGATAAAACTAAAGAAAGTCGAGGTCTTCGGACAATCTGCGGTGTTCCGTAAAAAGACCAGACTTGCCCATGTCGAAGAACGCCCTGGCGTTATTTTTAAGGAGTCTTTCTAAGAGGCTCATTCGTCAGTTGAACAAAGATTTGAAAACCTTTTAAAGTAAAATGCTCACGAGGTGTGAGGGCCCGCGGCCTCGGAAGCATTTCAACAGAGTATGGCTCTCAGTTACATCCTGAGTACCGCGTTTAGCGAAGCAACTCTGTGTTTCGCTTCACACTCCCTGAGAGATGTGAAGACGTCATATGAGATCTGCTGCTCGCTAGGGCCATACGTGTCCGAGACACAATCTTGGGGGCAAGAAGTACCACTCATCCTACCCTGTAGAAAATGGTTAGGAGAGCTCTTAATTTTATTTGTTGAGTCGCCGCCAATGGCGGACTTCTTAACTCTTAAGCCTTAGTTAAAACACCTTAACTTTGGCTAGGTTGGTCAGGTGGTGATATTTATTTTACTTCTTAGCCCTCATGGTATGGTCAATATGGTCTAGACACATTGTGGTCACGGCCCCCGTTGTCAGATCATCTAGAACTCACCAGCTATACAGGTCACGTCCTTGCTGGAGAGACTAGTAAAACAAAAGCAGACTTGGGTGACAGTAATCACGAAGTCAGCTATGCTAACAGGTAAGGAACCAAGATGTCTATCATCTGCATGTGAAATGTTTCCCAAAATCCTTTTATTCTGTCCCTCCCCACCTCCAATGGTGGGAATCAGCTATATATATATATCTGACAGGTAAGTGTCGTGAACAAAATGATATTGTTATGATACAATAAAGTTTGTTCATACTTACCTGGCAGATATATATAATTCAAGTACCCGCCCCCCAACCTCCCTCGGGGACAGTGGCATTAGAAAATCTGAATAGAATGGGAATAGTTCCTGACACCCGCCTCCCAGCGGCGGGAATGGGTACGGTAACCTACCTGACCAACCACTGCGTGCCGGGAGTTTTGGATTTTGAAATTCTGTCGGGCTTCGGAGAATACAGCTATATATATATATATCTGCCAGGTAAGTATGAACAAACTTGATTGTATCATAACAATATCATTTTAAATGTTTTTGCTAGGTAAGACAGTAAATTATTGTCATATGATTGAAATTATAGTTTACATATTTACCACCAATCAAGTCTATCTTCTAAAAAGACAAACCAAGAGCAAGAATAAAAGAATATGAACAGTATTAAATTCTACCTGTATATTGAAGTATGTATACAACTACAGTATTGTGTACATGTACAGAATATATAAGATCATGGTCATATGATAAACGGTAGTGTTGATTGAATAGTAGTTTTATTTTTGCATTTAAACATTTTAGAACAGTATTAAAATTCTACCCTGTATATTGAAGTATGTATACAACTACAGTATTGTGTACATGTACAGAATATATAAGGATCATGGTCATTATGATAAAGGTAGTGTTGATTGAATAGTAGTTTTATTTTTTGCATAAACATTTTCAAATCATCTTTATTAGTTTAGTATATTTTGTCCAATCAGGTTATTCTTCTTAAATAACCGTGTCATTGTATACTGGGAATCAGGAGGATTGTACGAAAATAAATAATGAAAACGTGGGATACTTATAGCAGAGCTTTCCCATCTTTTTCTTCATACACATCACTAAATAACATTCTGCATGAACCACTGAGATATACCCACTCTTGGGCATATTTTCAAGGTCAGTATAGGGAAGGAACTTAGCATAACACAGTTTGGTTGAAATCACACATTGTTCATTGCACAATTTAGCAGAATCTAGAAAGTGGAGATTTTTGGAAAATTCAATAATGATTTGTTGACTCATTTTCTTTAACTTATTTTAGGCATTCTGCTCACTTAAGTGGTTTATCAGTTTAATTTTTTTATATAAAGGTTGCAAAACTATAGATTGTTTTATTTCACGTCAAGAGTGGGTCCCTCTATTTCCCCCCATGATTTGCATTTTCCTTTCCGAAGGTATTATCATGGGGATGGCTGGCTTGGTCGGCAGCTTCTAGTCCATCTAGACCTCTCAATTACTTGTGACTCCCTGGCAGAGCTGGGAATAAAAAAAAATCCATCGCTTGCGCTGAGCGTTGTTTTGCTCATCCTTACTCAGAAGGGTTCTCTGTACAGCTTGTATTATAATTCAGAGACCCAGTGTCCACAGCCTGTTTCTTGGCCAGCCTGAAGAAGAAATTGTTAAAATTGCCACTCATCCTGAGGGGAAGCATTATTTGGCTCTCACAGCTAATGGCCAAGGTAAGTTTTCAGGTCTTTTAAGTTTTCTTCCATTAGACATTTCATGTTGCTAAAAGAAGAAACTGTCAAAGTTGTTTTAAGTATTTTAGAAAACTGCATTTGGATGATTATAAGTTTTTTTAAATTTTTTTTAACATTATTTAAGAAATATATTATTGCTTTAAGAAATACATAGTTTTAAATTGTTTTTTAAGAAAAAATTTGAGTGATTTTGTGAGATATTTTTTAATGATTTTAAGAAATGATTTGTAAGTGGTCTGTCAGTTTAACTACATATTTGTCTTGGAAGTACGTATTTGAGAAAAAGGGGATAATTTGTGCCCTAACTAAAATTGTTGTTGCTGGATTAAGATTTTTTTTTGTGCTTATTCACTGTTCTGCCAAAAGCTACTTATCAGTAGTACTTATGTGTTTGACCTATAGAAGGTCACTTGAAAATTGGAAGTATTCCAAATGATAGAAGTAATATTGTAAGCAGCTGGTCTTTTTAAGGAGGTTAGATATGTATACATTGTGTATTTAAGTTTTCAGTTAGTTATAGTTGGGGTTTTATTTTATCCATATAGGTATATTCCTGGGGTAACGGTGACGGTGGACGTCTAGGTCATGGAGACAGTAGATCTCGAGAGGAGACCCACGTTAATTCAAGAACTACAAGGAAAAACAGTTGCAAGCATTGCATGTGGTCAACTTACAGTGCAGCTATAACAACCACGGGTGAACTGTATACTTGGGGAAGAGGGAATTATGGGAGACTTGGGCATGGCTCCTCAGATGACCACAGCACTCCAACTATGTCAGCTCTGAAAGGTAATTTGCATCAAAAGCACAGTTCTGTATTACTTACTATTTGATATAATAAAACAAGGTTGAGAATTCAAGGAGAATTCTAAATTGGTATCTCTTCAGTGTGGATGAAAGCTAATGAGGGGCAATGTCTTGGAATTGAGTGTGAATTTTTTATACAAGTTGCATTTCATATTAATGACTTGCTGTCTGTAGCAACTGTAAAGAAACCACCATAATGGCATGCATACCCCTTGACCAATTTAAATAGGGTAGTTAGCATTATACTTTTTGATAAGCATCATTCTCAGAACCTGCGCTTAACTCATTATTTTCAGGTGAACGTGTCCTTGATGTTGCCTGTGGAAGTGGTGATGCACAAACTTTGGCTGTGACAGATTCTGGATCTGTGTATTCATGGGGTGACGGTGACTATGGAAAACTAGGTCGAGGGGGTTCAGATGGCTCCAAAAGTACAAAATTAATTGATAAGCTTCAGGTAAGATCCTTCGGTAGAATTGTCAAGCAAAGCAGTCCATAGGGATAGATGATCTCAGAAAAACAATAGTCATTAGTTTAATCTTGCTTAGCAGATTGCCATTATGAAACTTTTGAGATTGCATTGCATTATTTTTTATTATAATATATTGAAGTGTTGTACCTGATAATTGGATGGCATACAATTTGTCGTTTATATATATATTTAGATAGTAATATTTAATAAAGCATTTTGAGGGGACTTAAGATGAACTTTTAAATATACTGAATTGTTTTCAATTACAGGGCCAAGAAATATGTAGAGTCTTTTGTGGGGCTCAGTTTTCTTAGCTCTTAGCAAATCCGGCGCTCTGTTCACCTGGGGTAAGGGAGAACAACCACCGATTAGGGCACAATTGTGAAGAACATGTTCGGTACCCAAGACAGGTCAAAACTTTAGCAGGTGAGGTATATTCATAAAATGTATTAATGCCCGTCTCCAAAATGCAGAGAAAAACTTGATAGGCTGTTTCGATAAGTAATATGAAGCAAGAAGTTTGGAAAAATGTTCTGGGAGTTTTTTTTTTTTTTTTTTTTTTTTGTTTTTTTTTTTTTTTTTTTTTTTTTTTTTTTTTTTTTTTTTTTTTTTTTTAATCTAAACTTCACCCATAACCTCTGGAGATCATCCTCTTTCATTTTTGTTTTAATGTCCTATATTTCATTGAAGTGGTTAGTGAGTGTAGAGATTTTCATTCCAGGCTTTGAGGAAAGTTTGTAATCAAACTTTTTTTCTGATGAAGCAGGTTCCCAGTTACCATTGGTCAGAAAATATTAATTGGACTTAAACCTAAATTAATTTTGTCAGGACTTTGTATACATTGTCTCTTAGTATAGTCGTATTTTAATGTGTTTTTCTTTCTGATAATGTTTAATCCTCTTATTCGTTTTATTGTGTGCATATGCAGGTAAAAAGGTAGTGGAAGTAGGTGTTGGCTGCATGCATGTGGTCATATTAACAGAGGATGGAGAAGTGTATGTTTGGGGCCGTAATGATCAAGCTCAGTTGGGAGACTCCCCTCACGCAGCTGTGCCAGAACCATCCCTTCTCTCTGCTCTTCAAGGCAAAAGTATTATTGGCATTGCTTGTGGGCCCATCACAGGTATGTTACTTGAAACAGCATTTTGAAAAAAACATTTTTGATGTAAATAAACTTTGTATATGGTTTTGTGTTTTTTGTTACCAATAGATCATCTGAAACTGTTATCATTAGGAAGTTTTTTAATACTCTTTTTTAAGAGAGCTATAAGATCCCAAAATATTTTTTCAGACATTTGCATGGAGCACCAAGATGTCATGGTCTGTGTCCACACGAATGCCTTATGTTGTTGAAGTTTGCGAAGAAACATTTGTGAAGCTGAATGACCTTTTAGCTCGCGTTGGAGAAGGTCTTGCAGACGATCGCATTCCATCACAGGAGCAAGAGTGCATGGTTGTTGCTGGGTTGAACTTGCTCAGATTGCAGGTAATGAAAAATTTGAAATATTTTACGCTTGAGATATTGGAAATTACCCAGGTTTCAGTAGAAGGGTATGCAGCAGTAATTAGTGGACTGTAATTAGCTGTATACTTTCATGATGTATGAATTCACCTTCTATCATTTTAGTAACTGATACCTTTGTAATTAAGTGAACTATAGGTAGTACTGTATGTTATCATTGCCTATAGTAAAAAAAAAAGAGTTCACATATCTAAATGTTTTTCCATTTTGATATATTTTTTCCAGTTACATTCAGCAGTACAGAATCACACAGATGTGGAAAGTATAGGACTTCGGGTGGGTTCTTTTCTCCTAGGAAGCTTGAAGCAACGAGTTGTCAATCTTGCAAGCAGTTCTGGAGTTTTGCCTACAATTCAGGTATGTTGTGTCACAGTGTGTATGTTTACCTCAGTAGGTAAAAGGGAAGATTTAAATTTGTTCACAGAACAAATCAGCCATTGCTTCAGTGAACATGAATAATCTTTGACTACTTTGATTTAAATTTTTTAATCCTTTACAAAGAAATATTTCTTTATGAATTTATAGTGTCTGGAAATTCGATATAAAGAATGGACATTGTTTCCATATTTTGTAAAATGGAAACAAAGTTCATTTATCCTCACATGTCCCTGTTATGATACATGTATTGGAGAGGGACCATTGTGAGTGACAAATGAGCATCATAATACATGTTCAGCCCATCGAACCAAGATGTTGAGGGATATTGTTGTCAAAGCATATAATGAAAGCATCTCTCTCTCTCTCTCTCTCTCTCTCTCTCTCTCTCTCTCTCTCTCTCTCTCTCTCTCTCTCTCTCTCTCTCTCTCTCTAGCCCTTGTAATAAAATCATAATGCTATGGCAAGAGTGTGATGTAAGGCATTTAAAACTTTTGTAAAAGTATCTGAATAGCAAGGTTGTTGCATGGTGAAATAAATGATATGATCTCTGTGGTAAGGGTGTTTTAATAGACTTTCAGTGGTAGGTCTTTTATTTTTTCAAATTTAATATGTATCAGCAGTTTTCCTTTAATTTAATATTCTTTACTCACTCTCTCTATAAGGGAGCTGCCCAAGCAACATTACAGACAGGCTGGTCTATTTTGCTGCCAACAGCAGAGGAACGGGCCAAAGCGCTGTCTTCTCTCCTTCCTAGCACAGGTAAGTGTTTTTTAGGGATGATATAAAGTAAAATACTGAATTGCATAGTTTTTTTGGGTTCTGAATTCAAGGTATGCAGTTTTATGGTGTGCTTTCATTCCCCTGAAGTGAAGTTTACAAATTTAGTAAGAAAATAATGGCATTTTAGTAGTAATTTTTGCATTGATAGACAAAGTAATCCAGGAAAAATGTTGAAGGGCCAATTAAGAATGAAAGAGATTTGTTTATGTTATTACTACAATATAGTGAAGGGCATAAGTAAGCCAAATCAAAACTGAAAGCCAGTATGATTCCATAGTCATTTCATACAAAATAAGAAAATTGTTCTTGTAAGCTTTTGTTGAATTGTTGTAAGGTTCTGTATATCTTTAAAATGAATGATCATGTATATGTTGTAAGATACTGATAAGCTTAGGAAGGTTTTTTTCTAATTCCATTTAGATCATATGTCTTTTTTATTGTACACATAATGTCAGACTTCTAGACTGGAATGGTCCAGTTTTCCATGCTTCAAAGTTCTATAGAAATTTCAGTGATTGGATATTGCTACAAAGGTTGTATAGATCAGTTAGAGTGTGTGGTAAAGTGTTTAGATTGAGTTGAAAATCTTCTCTTTGTACAAATAGGAGAGCAAGGCGTGTTTGTCTCCATGTTATTTTTTTATGACAGCAATAAATTTCATTAATAATTTGAATAGTAATGGCCATGTTTATTGAATTTTCCAGTTTTCAGTATTTTACTTCCTTTCTTGTGTTGGGGTACTGTGCTGAGAGCTTTCACTATTTTCTTGTGCTGTTATTTTCCTCAGAAAGGAGAGTGCAGTTTTGTGAAAGAACTTACTTTTTCATATCTTTGTGTTAAAAGGGCTTTAGGGAAAGATTAGTGGTGGTTGCATTTCATGAACTATGGTTCAGTTGGTCTTAAATTTTACAAACGTTCACATTACTGATCAGTGTTCTTTTTTCTAGGATCTGATATATCCAGCATGAGCTCAGGCCGGCGTTTTATGATTGACCTTCTGGTCTCAAGTCTGATGGCTGATGGTGGCTTAGAAATGGCTCTTAATGCTGCTATCAAATGTAAGTGAATTTGTCTCTGAATTAGGTGTTCATTTTGACCAGTTCTTATATTTTTTCTGTGTTAATTTTGTTACTACCATGAATATTATTAATGTATTAGATTGTAATTACTGAGATAATACATTATGAATGTTGCATGAGGTATTTCATCACAAGCATTAAAGTTTTTTTAGACTGTACTATTATTGATATATATTTAAATTTTGTATATTACATTCAAAGTTGAGGTCCAGGAGGCTGAATGGAGTGAGAAGAACAAAGTCATACAAAGCAGTACCATAAGCAGTACTAACAGCATCGGAGGATCTAACGTTAGTCCCAGGAAAAATATGCGAGACACTCCCTCTGCTCGACGCTCTTGCGACAATTCCATGTCAGACGACCAGTCTGCAACGTTACCATTGCTACATCTTGTCAGACAGTTGCTGAGAAATGCATCTACAAACACTAATGAGATTGCAGGTTAGTATTTGTTTCTAAGTGTCTTGTAGTTTATGGTCCTCTCTGTACATGTGAGAGAAGACAGTTTTAATGCTTCTTAGTCTTACTGATGCCATTATGGCAAAATAATAACATGCTGCTAAACATGTTGAGAACTTTTAGCTCATTGCACAGGTACTGCTAAAGGGTAGAATGAGGTTAATCTGCACATGTCCCTCCCTCCAAGGTACTCTTGGATAAAGTATACAACCTGTAATCCTTGTTACTTGCGGAAAACTGTTAGTAAAAGGCTATTGAATCTCCAGAATGCATTCCAAATCTGTTGCAACAAAAAGCTACAATAGCTCCTTTTTAAAAAAGCTAATGAGGTAAGGATGTGATATATGAATGGGCATTAACAAAATGCTAAAGTATTACATATGTGAAGAATGAAGTTAAATGAGAGTAGAGAGTTCACACTACACGACTGCATTTTCATATTAGCAGTTTTTAAAATATATAGTATCTAATTAACCCTATTGTAAAATGAATGGCAAAAATAGATGTCACATTAACTAGTTATAAAATACCCCTGAAATATTGCAGTGTGTTTTTTTTTATTTAATTGAAGTTTGAGATCATTAAGTAAATTTAATGCTTGTATATAAGAATTTAATTATTTTTATGGCTACAAGGCAGAACCTGTCTATTTCTGTATTGTTTTATACAGATTTCAAAAAAAAAAAAAAACGTTTGCATGTTAAAGTTGTATTTTATAATTTTTGAATGCAAGTGAGGTATTTAAAAATAAATTTACTCGTTTTCAGGCTATTGCACCAGAACAACATGTCTATGATCTCGTCAGCAGTATTAGTAGATAGTCATCATGAGCGGAGTGGTGGGCTCACTGGTGCGGTTTCAGGAACTGTTGGAGAACTCTCTCCGTCCATTCAGCTCCTCCTTAGATTTCAGAGACTGCTTGTCAGCCATCTTTTCCCAGTGGAGTGCAGTGTTTCTCCTAAACATGCCTTACAAGGTATGATCATACTGTAGATATATTTTTTACATTGCAGTGGCTTGTCAGCATAGCAGACCCCAACTTATCAGAATTCAGTTTAACAACTGCTAGGCTGTTTTAAGAATTATGTATTTCTCTTGAATGGTAAGAGTTTCAGCATAGGTTAGTTTAGGCTGTAAATTAGATGGATTTACTGTTGGTTGTAGAATGACTTAAATGTTCAAATGAGGGCTGTATAATAGGTATTTGTTACATATCAGATGTTGCTGATTATCCAAAGGGCAAGGGCCCCTGATATACGTATATGATTACTTGGTGTTATTTTCTGCCCTTTACTTTTCATCCATTCACTTTGCTATGTTTCTGTACCTGCCCTACTTTTATGCATGACACTTACCTGGCAGGTATATTTATAGCTATATTCTCTGTCGCACTGGCAGAAATTTTCAAAACTCGCGGCAACCGCTAGTTTACCGGTAGTTCAGGTGATCACACCCTGCTCCCGTGGCGCTGGCGCTTGGAAACCATTCCCATATTCATCAGATTTTCTCTGTCAGCCGAACCTTCAACAAACGTTGTGGGTTCCCTGCTAGATTTTCGATCTCGTTTGCCGACTTTTCTGCTTTTGACTGCTGTATTGGTATCATATTGGAACGTTGGCTGTGCAATCGCTTTTTTGGATTTTCCTTAGAATATGTCTGATTCCGGTATTGTGTTTAGAGTGTGTGTGAAAGAAGGGTGTGAAGTAAACTACCGAAATCTTCGGTAGACCCTCATACTGTGTGTAAGAAGTTTAGAGAATTTGTGTGTACTTGGGAGAATAACTGCGATGAGTGTGAGAATTGACTGAGAAAGAATGGGAAAACTCTCACTAAGTATGTTGAACGATTGGAGAAAAAGATCGTGTTAGGAGATCATTGTCTCGGAGTGAAAGATCGGGTTCTTCTAGCAAAGCTGTGAATGAATCTGTTACTGTTCCTTCTCCAGTTCCTTCTCAAGTTAGAACCTGTAGCACCTTCTCCCACAGGTTTCACCTGCACCCGCTGTGGATCTGAGGAGATGAAGGATTCCCAATATGTGAAAAGTGTTTGCTGCCCTTGCTTCGATGGGCGATCAGATTCAGCGATTAAAACTGATCAAGTGGGTGTATTTAATGTTGTTAGTGACAGTGTGTGTGAGGGGGTGGCCGACCGTCTCTCTCGTGCTCATAGACCTAGAACCGCTTCCAAGCTCCCAGACCCAAGGGAGAAGGAAAGTCGACAGTCGAAGGGAGGCGAGAGGGGTTTTCACACGGTCAGTCGTCCCTTCAGGACAGTCCTGTTGTTGCGTCCCAGGCTGCAGCAGTACGCCAAAAAAGAAAAAAAGGCGTTACTGGGAAGTGTTTGTCCTCCTCCGATAGCTCTTCGTCATTTAGGAATGGCGCTATTCGGAGGAATCGCGTCCCCTCAAGAGGACATTGAGACCACCCGCGTCTCAGGATGCACGGCGCTCTGCTCAAGAAGGATGGAGTAGTCCCGAAATTTTTTCGTCTAGTGCGGATGAGGACGCAATCCCGTCAAGAGGAAGAGAAGAAATCTTTCGAGAGAGGACGCAGGACGTTCGTTTGGCGGCTTTTTCTTTTCTCCAGTTAGAGATTCTCCCCCTTCGTCGGGTGTTTCGTTCCCCTTTCTCCTCTCCGTCTCGTAGACCTCAGGACCGCTCGCCTCTCGCGTCCCAGTCCTTCCCGTCTTCGTTCTCCTCCGTCTCGTTCGATCCTTCAGGAAGTGGATCGGCCTACTAAGAAACTTTTTTGGAACGGATACGCAGGGAAGTTGGCTGATACTTGTCAAGTCTTGGGAAAAAACACCTCCCGATCAGTCTTCTCCAGACGTAAAAGACGAGTTTCTTCCCGTCAAGTCCAAATTCCCAAGGGGGGGGGGGGGGAAAGGACTAAGGACAAGAATTTGCCTCCTTCCTCTTGCCTTCTAAGTCTCGGAAACAGGACGCAGTTTTTCCGTTTTCGAAGGCAAGACGGCGCTCAACAGCACAGGACGCAGGACGCAAGAGGAAACGAGAAGAACGTCGGATGGACGCAACTCACTCCGTTGGATGCAAAGACCTAAACGGCAGGACTTCGACTTGCCTCCTCTCGACCAGACCGGGACGTATTTCGTCAGGACGCAATCCCTCAGACCTCATTCCAGCAAGCAAGTCTTGGAGGCGGACTCTGCTTGTAGTCCTGGATCAGGACTTGGGCATCCAGGATATTCTTCAGCGGACAAGAGGAAGTGGAAGACTTTGTTTCTGATGAAGAGAAAAATGCTGAAGCTCCAATCATCGGACTATAAGAGACTGACGACTTGCCTCCTGTCTCTGTTCGAGGGGGAGTTTCAAACCTACAGCCCCATTGTCTCCCCTTTCGCAGTACCACTAGGACCAAAACCCCGAAGAAGTCCTCCTTCTTGAAGATGACACTCTCCATCACGGACAAGAAAGCTCTTACGTGTGTTAACGCTTGGTTGAAGGAAAAGAGGGAAGCAGGTAAGACTTCTTTTTGCTTCCTCCAGCCAAGTTGGCGGCGAAGTCGGGTTGTGTGGTATTTAGCCTACGGGGGAAAGTCTTGATCTGGGAGTTCCTGCTGCCTCTTACCCAGGGGACTTCTCAATATCGTCGACAGTGCTCTTAGACATTCCTTACACAGCCAAGATTTGGTGGACCTCTTCGGAAATTTGACCATCTTTGCTGAAGGGTATTTTTTGTACCTTTGAAGTTTTCAAACTTCCTCGACTAGTCTTGGGGCTTTGGCTCGTACCTTGCAAGATAAAGGCTCTTCTGAGAATGGAAGTTCCTAGGAGTATTATGTCCTGTAATGGACAAGGCCCTGAGAGATGGGCCGCGAACGAGCTAGCATCCCTCTTTATGGTAGGGGTTCTGAAGAAGAGGACCCTGCTGTGCTCGTTTGCAGCCAAGGGAGTGTCGAACTCTCAGAGGCCGAGTTGGTTTTCTCCCCACTCTCAGGGCAACTTTTTCCATCGGAGATCATTAAGGACATCTCCCCTTTCGCTCACTCAGAAGGCAACACACGGACCTTCTGACTTCGTCAGTGAGGAAGTACTTGCCTCCAAGCTTGTGAAGAAGAACACAAAGGAGTCAAGACCCGATCTCAGCAGCTCCCTTTTGTTTGGGGTAGACCGTTCTCTTGCCCCTCCTTTAGAGGAAAAAGAATGCCTGCTAAAAGAGGATCGAAACCTACAAACAAACAATGATTCTCAAGTCCTCCAGACTACAGTTGGGGCCAGACTCCTGGGGATTTTGGGAAGTTTGGCGAACGAAGAAGGAGAGCGGATTCCTGGTCCGTCAGTGTAGCCCAGGAAGGTTACAAGATCCCCTTCCTAAGAAGCCACCTCTTACCACCTCTCCAAGAGCCCTCGGGGCTCATTACAACGACTTAGAGAAGAAAGAGGCACTGTGGGAGCAAGTCTTCACCATGCTCAGAAAAGGGGCCATAGAACCATGTTCATGGACCACTCGTCACCATGGTTTTACAACCGTCTTTTCCTGGTGCCGAAAGCTTCGGGTGGATGGAGGCCAGTACTGGATGATGAGCCATCTGACTTGTTTCGTGGAGAAGACCAAGTTTACGATGGAAACGAACAAACACCGTGCTGGCAGCAGTGCGTCCAGGGGACTGGATGGTGGACCCTGACCTTCAAGATGCATATTTCATATTCCATCCATCCAAGATATGGGAAGTACCTAAGGTTCGTGATCCAGAACAGGGTCTTTCAATTCAGGGCCCTTTGCTTCGGGCTTTGCACAGCGCCACAGGTTTTCACGAGGATTATGTCGAATGTGGCGAGGTGGCTTCACCTATTGGGATCAGAGCCTCACTCTACCTAGACGATTGGTGATAAGATCCCAGTCGAGACAACAATGTCTGGAGGACTTGAAATTAACCTTAAGTTTGACAAAGAATTGGGGTCTGATGGTAAACCTAGAAAAGTCGCAACTGATCCCCAAACACAGGAAACTAGTCTATTTGGGGATTCTGATTTCCTCAGCGACTTTTCAGGCTTTTGTTCCATCCCCCGACAGGCAAGTCCTATGCCTTCGGGGAGGTGCAACCCGCCTTCCTAGAGCTTCCTAGAGAAAGACCAATGCTCTGCGAGAAAGTGGATGAGCTTGCTGGGGACACTCTCTTCAAATAGAGCGTTTGTTTCTCTAGGAAGGCTTCACATGAGACCCTTGCAGTTCTTCCTGAACGAAGTCTGGTCAAGAAAAATTGCAACTGGACTCTTTCCTGTTTCAAATTCCCATCGAGATCAAGGAGGAATTGGAGTGGTGGCTAACTCTGGAAAAAAGTTAGCAGAGGGTACATCGCTCCAACAGAAGAACCCAGACCTAGTGTTGTTCTTCCGATGCCTCGGACCGCAAGCAGGTTGGGGAGTGGACACTAGGTCCTCAAGAAGCGTCAGGCCTCTGGAACAAAGAGGAAGCATCTTGGTATACAAACAGGAAGGAACTGATGGGCGATTTTCTTGGCTTTGAAGGCGTTCAAGGTCTTGATCCGCGACAAAAGTAGTACAGATCAACCGCGAGAATACCACAGCTCTGACGTATCTCTGCAAGCAAGGAGGGATTCATTCCTTATCTCTGTGCAATCTGGCGAAAGAAGTCCTTCTTTGGGCAGAGAAAGAGAATGTCACCTGCTCACCAGGTTCATTCAGGGGAAGGAAGAACGTCAGAACGGGACCTGCTGAGCAGGGAAGTGGGCAACTACTTCCGAAGGAGTGGATTGCTGCATCAAGAGGTATGCCAGAGCTGTGGAAACTGTGAGGCCGTCCGGTAGTGGACCTTTTGCTACTGCGATGACGAAGAGATGCCAGCCTACTGCGCTCCAGTCCCAGACTTTCAAGCAGTCGCGGTGGATGCCTTCCTGTTAGATTGGACGGGTCTGGACGCTTATGCTTTTCCTCGTTCAAGATAGTAGGAAAGGTCATGAAAAAAAAGTTCAGGGAGAGTTACGGGACAAGACTCACTCTCATAGTTCCCTACTGGCCGGCCCAAAATTGGTTCACAGAGGTACTGGAATGGTGGTGGACACACAAGAACACTGCCCGCAAGAGTAGATTTACTCAAACAACCTCACTTCGACAGGGTTTCACAAGAACCTCCTCGCTCTGGGTCTGACTACGTTCAGACTATCGAAAGACTTGTCAGAGCGAGGGGGTTTTCTAGAGCAGCGGCCAAAGCAGTGGCTAGAGCGTGAAGAACCTCCACCATCAAAGTGTACCAGTCGAAGTGGGAGACCTTCCGTAAGTGGTGCAAGAAGCAGAAGGGTTTCTTCATCCAGTACCTCTGTGACCCAAATTGCGGACTTCCTCCTGTATTTGAAGAAGGAAGTAGGTTTGTCGAATCAAACTGTCAAGGGGTACAAGGAGTATGCTGGCTGCTGTGTTCAGACACAGAGGCTTAGACATTTCCAATAACTTGGATCTTAGAGAACCTCCTCAGGTCTTTTTGAGACGAAGAAGTGTCAATGCAGAGCCCCCCCCTTCTTGGAATTTAGATATTGTCCTGAAGTTTTTAGTTACTGAACAAGTTCGAGCTCTAAGAAATGCATCTTTGAGAGATGTCTCGAAGAAGACCATCTTCCTAATTGCTTAGCTACAGCTAAAAGAATTAGCGAACTTCAGGCAATCAATAAAGAAATAGGCTGGCTGGAAAACACAACAAGGCAGTGTGGCACTTTCCAGGAAGAAAAAACCCATCTAATCCTTGGCCAAGATCCTTTGAAATTATGGGTCTTTCTGACCTTGTGGGGAGTCAGGAACAGGAATGGTTCTTTGTCCAGTAAGGGCTTTACGTCATTACGTGGAAAGAACCAAAGATATTAGAGGGGGACCATCAGATCCCTTTGGTGTTCAGTGAAAGAGCCAAATAGACCCATGACGAAAAAATGCTATCGCCTTTTTTCTCAGAGAATTAATTAAAGAAGCACATATGCTTTGCCAAGAGGAAAACTTTGGACTTACTTAAAGTCAAGGCGCACGAAGTGTTAGAGCGGTAGCTACGTCCAGTGGCGTTCAAGAAAAATATGGCCCTCAACGGAAATAATAGACGACGACCATATTGGAGGACAAATTCAGTTTTTTCAAACATCTAACTCACCTGGTAGTTATATATATAGCTTACGGTCCCTGACGTCACGGCAGAATTTCAAACTCGCGGCAATCGCCGATTGGGTAGTCAGGTGCACCACCTGTGCGCCCTCTACCAGGTACGTAGCACCATACCAACTATTCCTCAGATCTTCCCTGGCCGCCGCTACGGTGACATCGTTGGAAAACTTCGCTCGTTATAGCCCGTTTGTCTTTTGCAGTATTATTTGGTGAAGTACACTTTGGCTTTGTTTGGCTTTCGCTTGATTGGATTTTGATTTCGTTTCGATATTGTTGGTTTGACCTTTGCTTGTTTTTGATCTCTCTTTTGATTTCTCATCATGTCTGATTCTGCTTCAACAAGTTGAGAATGTGTGTAAAGGTTGCAAGACAAAAGTAGACTTGCTAAATCATCTTTCGATCCGCATTCTATTTGTAGTAAATGCAGAGGAAAAGTTTGTTGAGATAGGTGATAGATGTGATGAATGTGTGGGCTTGCCTGAGACTGAATGGATTGAATATTACCGCTATGTGCGTAAATTAGAGAAGGATAGGATAAGGAGAGCGAAGAAGACCTTGTCTCGCTCCTCCATAGACAGTCAAGGAATAGATAGTTCTCTATCCCTCGATAATCCTATTGATCCTCCTCCTGTTGTATTCATTACCAAATCCAGTTTCAGAAACAGGTAAAAGTCCATCATTACAGGACATGATGACGGCCATTCAAGCCCTTGGTCAACGGGTAGAATCCCTGGCACAAGACAGGGATAAATTATGGTCTTAATAATTGAGAGATATTAAAGTGAATAGTGAAAATTAGTGCAAGTGCAGTGGAGGGTGCGGCCCCGCTCGGACTTGTCGTGCTCCTAGTCCTACCACCTTTCCAAGCTCACCAACCCCTTGTGAGAAGGAAAGTCGACCGACGAAGGGAGGCGAGAGGTTTTAGCTCCCGGCATCGGTCGTCCCCATCGAGCGTACCTGAGACGATCCCCAGGACGCTCACCCTCGCTATAGGAAAGGCGAGGTTAAAGTGTTTTCTTCGTCTTCTGACGACGCCAGTACCCAGACGGGGCTGGCGTCAGACTTCTAAATCCAGACCCATTAAAAGGAAAATTCCCAGGACGCCGAGCGTCTTGATACTGGACGCCAGGAGGAAGATATACGTCAAGAGCGTCCAGGATGTAGTCATTGGAGCAGCCCCGAGCGCTTCCTTCAGGTTTCCGATATTTGCTCTCCTACCAAATTAAGACGTAAGACGTCGCACAGGCGACCATCGTCTTTGGTAGGAGGCAAGGAAATATTGGAAAGGGGGAAACCTTCGGTGCAAAACTGCAACTCCGGATCGTTTTCTCTTTCGATTCCGATGCTTGCTCTCCTGCCAAATCAAGACGCATGATGTCGCACAAGCGGCCGTCGTCTTTGCAGGAAGTAAGGAAGGATTCGGACGAAGGGAGACTTTCGGTGCGTGCTACAACTCCTGTTCGCTTCCCTTTCGTCTCCGATGTTTGCTCTCCTACCCAATATAAGACGAAGATACCGCACAGGCGGTCGTCGTCTTTGGTAGGAGTAAAGGAAGCATCGGACGATTGGATGCCTTCAGTGCATGCTCCTGCTCCTCCTTCGGATTGGCGTTCTTCAGGCCTTTCATCTCAAAGACGAACAGAATGAAGAGAGAGAGATTGACTTGCAACTTCTCTAGTCTGTTCCCAGCAGCAAGAAGCTCCACAGTTTTCCGTACTGCAAGATTTTAAGCAGAAGAAACTCTCCTCTCTTATGCAGTCATATCAACCTGCTACTCTTACTGTTAAAACGCCAGGACGAAAAACGTTTTAAAGCACGACGACAGGACGGAAAAACGTCTTGAAAACAAGGACGCCAGGATGAAAACATCTTGAAGCAAGACAGCAGGACGAATAAGCGTCTTGAAGCAAGACGCCAGGACGAAAGAAGTCTTTGAAGGAAGACACCAGGACGAAAAAACGTCTTGAAGCAAGACGCCAGGACGAAAAAAACGTCTTGAAGCAAGGACGCAACGGGACGAAAAACGTCTTGAAGCAAGACGCCAGGACGAAAAACGTCTTGAAGCAGACGCCAGGACGAAAATCGTCATGAGACAGGATGCCGAGACTCCAGGCATCAAGAAACTGGACAGCAGGATGCACAAACGCAACATGACATCGCTACAATCAGTGTGTCTCAATCAGAAGAAAGGAATGAAGACATCCCCCATTCTTCCTTTTGATCAGATGCAAGTCGTTTCCGAGGAAGAATATCAAACAGATCTACAACCTTCAGCAGATCTTAAAAGGCTTATGAAAGTTTTTGCGGAACTTTTTCCAGAAAGTTTTGTGCCAGCTGCCCCCTCGTTCTCCACCTTCAGAGTTCACTTTAGGGAAGGCTTCTAAAAGAATCCGACTTACGAAGATGATTATCGCGCTCTTCGAAAGAAAAGAGCCTTGAATTAATTGAGGAATGGATGGACTCTAAGAAAGACAGGGAAAAACAGCTTTCTTCATTTCCTCCGGGCCAGATTAGCTTCCAGATCCAGCATCTGGTACGACACTGGAGAAGTCCTAGGTTTTTGGGAGTTCCAGCTTCTTCCCATGGGGACTTCTCTAGTCTTGTGACTCTTCTCGTCGGACGGCCATGGGGAAGACGAAAGTGTTTTGGTCTTCCTCTGAAATGGACCACCTCCTCAAAGGGATTTTTAGAGAGCCTTCGAAGTCGTTAACTTCCTAGACTGGACCTCTGGGTTCGTTAAAGGGAAAGAAAATTGAAAACTTGAAGTCTACCAAAACGGAAGAACTCGGTTCACCTTATGTCATGCATTGACAAAGCGCTTCGAGACGGGTCGAACGAGCTAGCAGCCCTTTTCTCAGCTGGAATCTTGAAGAAAAGGGCCCAATTTTTGTTCTTTTCTTTCGAGTGGAGTAACGCTCAACTCAGAGAGCGGAACTGCTTTGTTTTCGCTCCCCTTTCGACTCATCTTTTTCCGCATAGTTTGGTAAAAGAAGTATCCTCAGCTCTGACTCAAAAAGCGACACAAGATCTGATGACTAAAGCAGCAAGGGAAGGAGTTGTTCCGTCAAGTTTGCAGGACAGGAAACTTAAAGTAAACACTCCTCTACCACGTAGTTCTCGGCCCTTTCGAGGTAGATCCTCAGGAGAGGGAAATGCAAGACCTATTACAAAAAAACTCCAAGAAAGGAGGCTTCAGAGGAGGAAGTAATAAAGTCTGACAAAGTTCTTCTTCAGACAGTGGTAGGAGCCCAGACTCAAAAAATTTGGCTAAACAAAGGCATGGGAGGGAAAAAGGGAGCAGATCCTTGGTCTATTCAGCTTCTCAAAGAAGGATACAAGATCACCTTTCTGGAAAAAACCCCCTTAGCAGAAAAGACCGATCGATCTGTCAGCCAAGTACAGAGAGGAGTCCAAGACTCTAGCGATACAAAACAAGAGGTTTCTATGCTAATTCGAAGGAAGAGCAATAGAAAGAGTTCAGAACCTGGAGTCTCCGGGGGTTTTACAATCGAGTATTCCTGGTCCCCAAGAACTCGGGCGGATGGAGACCGATTTTGGACGTGAGTTCCCTGAATTTTTTTGTGAAGAAAACAAAATTCACTATGGAGACAACGAAATCAGTTCTTGCTGCAGTCAGACGAGACGACTGGATGGTTTCGTTGGATCTCCAGGATGCTTATTTTCACGTCCCGATCCACCCAAACTCCAGAAAGTACCTAAGATTTGTTTACAAGACAGAAACATTTCAATTCCGAGCTCTTTGTTTCGGTCTAAATACCGCACCTCAAATTTTCACAAAACTTATGAGCAACGTAGCAGCAATGCTACACAAGAAACGCATCAGAGCCTCATTGTATCTGGGACGATTGGGCTCCTCCAGAGCCCATTTCCTACGCCACCAACTGTTCTGGAGAATCTTCAGGAAAAAACAATTCGATTATCAGAAAGACCTATGGCCTTTCTGATAAAACCCACCAGAAATCGCCCAACTGAATCCCATCCCAGGAAATCTTGTACTTGGGGATGAGGGAATTCCAGAGTCATGTTTTGGTTTTTCGGGCTTTTCCGTCCACATTGAGAAACGGAACCAAGCTTTAGAGAAAAGAAGAAACTTCCTAAAGAAAAACAGAAGTGCTCTGGCGCATCGGGAATGGATGAGTCTTGCTGGGGACCTTTTCCTCGCTAGAACAAAAGTTTTGTCTCCCTTGGGAAGACTGAAACCTACCGCCCTTGCTTTGCCAGTTTTCATCTAAATCAGCATTGGGACAAGAAGAAGACCCAACTAGAGTCAATGTGTATTCGCTGTTTCGAACGACATGAAACCCTACTATTACAGTGGTTGCGGAACGATCCCGTCAGATCCAGGAAGGCCTCTCCCTAGAGCAGAGGAACCCCAGACCTAGTGTTGTTTTCCGACGCCTCCCGGACTCGGGCCTGGGGAGCAACACTGGCGGAAGGGAAGTTAGAAAGTCCTCGGGGCTTTCTGGAAACAAGGAGCAAGTAAAGTTCCACATCAATCTGGAAAGAATTGACTGCAGTTTTTCCCTAGCTACTCAAGGAATTTAGAGCAAGCGTAAGTCCGGAACAAAAGTGGTACAGGTCAAACTCCGACAACACCAAGAAAACGGCGTTGGCCTACATCAAGCAAAACAAGGCGGGAACTCACTCAGTCTCTTCTATACAGAGCCAGCAAGAGGAAACTAGCTCCCTTCTGGACAAAAGGCACAAAAAACGTGATTCTGGTAACAACACAGCTTCATTCAGGGAGAAAAGAATGTGAGGACAAGACATTCCTGGAGCAGGAAACAGCAAGTCCTTGCACAACAGAATGGACTCATCCATCAGGAAGTTTGCAAGAGTTATAGGGCGAATCTGGGGGGGCCCTTGCCCTTAGCTAGATCTCTTTGCAACAGGCGCAGACAAAGAACGGATGGAGACTTAACTGTTCTCCCAGTCCCAGACCCCGAAGCAATCCCCACATAGATGCGTTTCCTTCCTGAAATTGGGACACATCTAGACGTGTACGCCCTTTCCCCCATTCAAAGTGGACCACAGAGTGTTACAAAAGTTTGTGGACTCACGAGAAGGAACCAGGATGACTCTAGTTGGCCACCCTTCTTGGCCGACGAAGAGAATGGGTTCACAGAGGTACTGGAATGGATGGTGGACACCCCCCAAGAAGCCCTTCCGTATTAAGAGTAGACTATTACTTCAAGAAACAGCCCCACTTGGACAAGGTATCACCAAAACCTCCAAGATCTTCAGCTAACTGCCTTCAGACTAGCGAAAAACTCACAAGAGCTAGAGGATTTTCGAGGGAGGGCAGCGAGTGCAATTGCAACGAGCAAGGAGGTCTTCAACCATTAAGGTATACACCAAATCGAAGTGGGAGACTTTTAGAGGATGGTGCATGGGAACCAACTCTATTTCCTCTTCCAGTAACCATCTGTGGACCTCAGATAGCAGATTTTTCTGCTATACCTCAAGAAGAGACGGTGAACTTTTCTTTTTGCTTTCTACTATCAAGGGTTTATCAGGAGCATTGCTAGCAGCTGTCTTCCAGGCATAGAAAACCATTAATCTGATCTGATAATAAGGATCTACAAGATCTTCCCTTAGATCCTTCGAGACAACTAGGAAGGGAAAGAATACAATCCTCCAGCATCTTGGAATGTTGGATGTAGTTTCCCTCAAGTTTCTCCATGAGTGACAGGTTTCGAACCCTTACAGGAAACATCCCTTAAGGACCTCCACCATGAAAACTCTCCTTCCTGATTAGGCCTAGCAACAGCAAAGAGGTCAGCCGAAATCCATGCCTTCAGCCAAAAAACTGTAGGTTTCAGACAGGGCAAAAGCCTATCTGCTCGATACCAGTTGGGATTCCTAGCCAAAAACGAACGCCCCTCTCAAACCCTGCGGCCCAAAGTCATTCGAAATTCCGAACCTCTCGGATCTGCACGGGTTGAGGAAGTAGAGAGAGTTCTTTTGTCCGGTAAGGTCTCTGAAGGCATTACTTGGCAGAGAACGAGGACAAATAAAACGTGGCACTTCAGAAGGGCTTTGGTGTTCGGGTCAAGAAACCCTCCCTCTTGCAAATGTCGAAGAATGCGCTATCCTTTTTTATAAGGCAATTGAATTAGGGAAGCGCATTCAGCATGTTACTAGAAAGGCAGATATGAAGTCTGCTTAAAAGTTAAGCACCACGGAGGTTAGAGCTGTAGCAACAACCTCGGTAGCATTGTTTAAACAAAACTAGATCTCTTCAAGAATAAATCCTGGAACGCAAACATTCTGGTAGGTAGCAAGTCAGTTTTTTGAGTCCGGGCACTATCTTACGCAAGTGCCAGAAACTTTGTATGACAAGAACCCTGCTACACCGACTGGGTCCGTTTGTTAAGCAGCTCTTTCAGTAGTGGGAAAAGGGTCTACCCCTTAAAACCCATAATCCAATACTTCTTTTGTTTCTTCTCTTGGAACTATTTGAAAAGTTATGGTTGGTTTGTTTTGGAGGACTGGATGCAGTCCCTGTTCCACAATCACTTGATCTTTAGTCAGGTCATCAACTTGTTTCCTTAGTAGTGACCCGGAACCAAGAGTATTGTAGGGAGTCCTTAGCACATTTAGAGGTTTGACCGGTTGACAAGTCTCCAAGAGGTCTTCAGCCCCGTGGGTGGATCGCTGGACTCCTCATAAATGGGAAAGCAGACACAATGAGACAGGATATCATTTAAAGTCAGCTTCCTTAAACAAAAAATGGTAACGAACCCGTAAGTTTTGTTTTTTTTAAATTAACCTACTTATGTCCAATTCCAACGATTGATAGCTGTTTTTTGACCCTCCCACCCACCCCCAAGGATGGTAATCAGCTATATATATAACTACCAGCGGTGAGTTTAGATGTTTGAAAATGATTATTTTCATGATAACAAAATAAATTTTTGAACCATTACTCACCTGGTAAGTTATAGATAATTAAATTCCCCACCCTCCTCCCCTCTAGAAAACTTATGTTGGGCATGGAAGATCTGAGGAAAATTAGTTGGTTAATGGTTGCTACCGTACCTGGTAGATGGCGCACATGGTGGTGCACCTGACTACCCAATCGGCGATTGCCGCGAGTTTTGAAAATTCTGCCGTTGACGTCAGGGACGTAAGCTACATAATATAACTACCAGTGTTGAGTATGTTCAAAAAATTTATTTTATTCATGAAAATAACATTTTGCCTACCCATTATTGAAGAGACGTCCAAGACAACTTTTGAACATAATTGTCAAACGTTGGGCCCAGGTATGTGTCCTCAGGTTGCAGTATTGGGCCAAATGGATTTTCCAACCCCATAACCTACTAAACATGCTAGGTGTTTTTAATTGGAGGTTATAGGTTTTATTTTTACTGGTTGTCTGAGAGGGTATTACTACCCACCTTCAGTCTATGATGTTAGGTTGGTTAGGTGTTGGTCTATTGGTTGTGTGTGTTTTGTTTCAGGTGGTACTAATAATTACTAGGCTATGGAATGCCCGTGGTAAGAAGAGGGCTTAGGGTTTTCTGTCAACACATTCGAGTTTTTTTTCCTAGTTTTTCTTCTCTTTCCTTTTATTTTCTTTCCACGTTTTCTTTTCTTTCTTTCTCTCTCTCTCACTTTCACCGTTTTCAGTTTCCTTTCACTTCCTCTTCTTCTCTCTTTCCTCTTCTTGTCTCTTTCTCCCTCCCTTTCTTTCCTTCTTTTTCAATCAATTTCTCCACTTCATTTCTTCTTTTCTTTCACTCCTTTCATTCTCTTTTTCTTCCACCACCAACAGGCATCTTCTTCACTCTCTTCGTTTTTCTTTCACTCAACTTTCTCTTTCTGGTCTCTCAAACGTCCATTTGGTCAGATTCCTTTTAGAGGCTTCTTCAACAAATAGGTCACGTCCTAGTTGAGAGCTACCTAAGGTTAAAAGCAGGGCTCAGAGCCTTAGCAGGACCTTTAATGGAAGTCACCTACCTTAGCCCAGGTAAGGAACCAAGGAGTAGAATAATATTTATTATTTGTTTCCGTATCGTAGAATTTACAAAACCATCGGTCCCCTTTAACAATATGGAAGTAGCTAAGCGGCAGCTGGAACAACGGTCGTAAGCTTTCGAACAAGTGGGGAGAACGGTAGTTAACTGCGTTGTGCCGGACAGTCGCGCGCCGCGCCGGACTGGGAGGTAAACAAAATCAACTTTTGCTTTCGGCGCGGTGGGGTGTGAACGGACGTGTTTTCGTCATCGCTCTTTCTGACCCGCTTAATCGTCGTATTGCTTTGTTTATTATTGTGTTTTCTACTAATGGTTTTGGTTTGACTTGAAAATGAAACTGTAAAGTACAACTGTTTCAATTTTCAATTACTTAATTATGAACCCTTGAATTATGTCGCGGTATTGGCCTGAGGGGCGGGCGCGCTCGCGCCGAGTTCATGTAATTTGGGCGAAAGGGTGTAATTGAAAAAAGGTAAAGGTACTGTTTTTTCATTATAGTTTTTGCCATGTGCTGTTCGTTTACCGAGAGTGTTGAGTGCGCTCGGCACGAACTTTTAATTTTGTATATAGAAATGCAAATGAAAGTGGATTCGCAATTGCAATATTCTTTTCATTTTCATTTATTGGTTGCATGAATTTGAATCTGGATCAATTTTCGTTCTTACCCTGGGAATTTGATCCATTACGATTTTTTATGTGAAAATGAAATCGCAGTGCCCAGTATTCTTCTTTTCATTTTTCCATAGTAATATTTTATGATAGCAATTCATATTAATTGGATCAAGTTTCCGTTTCTTACCCGGGAATTGATCTTTTCTCCTTTAAGTTTCTATGAAGTTGGAATCGCAAAGGGCAGTATTTCTGTTTCATTTGCATATTACTTTTCACCTGCTGGTGCGGGGGTGGGGGAAGCAAAGGGTCTGCCAGGAAGTTTGGTTTAGCCGATTTCTTTCGTCTTTCCTTCCGTGCCCCCGCTCAGCTTCTTCATTGTATTTTTGTATGTGTGGGGGCTTCCTTGCGTTCGGGGTGGGGCAATGTCTTCCCCGCTCGGATTGTTCCCCCCGTGCGTGAGGGAACCCCTCTTACTAATCTATCTATGTTACCGCAGGTGCTACATACCGTGGGGAGACGACCTTGAATGTAGAATGTAGATCCTCACGAGGTTTTGTACTCGTTGTCGTGGGGCGAGAGGGTTTCTCCCGCAACGAGCCCTGTGTTTAACGTGTAATTGCATTCGTCAGAAGGCGCAGTGGGTGCCTGTACGAGGACACCAAGAAGTCATCGGAAGTCCAGTGACTCCTTTTGGTAACGGACGTCCCAGTTGTAACTCGGGGTTCTTTCGGTTTTCCAGCTCTGGTGGGTGGGGTTTTCCTCTCCCCCCAGGGCGCGAGGAAAGCCCCTGCCCCCTAATTAACCCGACCTGTTGCTTCCCGCAGGTTTGCCATCAGCGAAGGACGTACCTGGGACAGGTTGTGGAGAGTCGCTGGGAACCTGCAGTGGGGTTTGATTCAGCGGTTGGCGGGGTCGGCAGTGGGTCACTCATGATTACGGTAACCAACCCTACAACAACCAAATCTCCGACCAGCCAAAATCATATGAGATGTCAGACCGCACATGGGTGGTTTACCACACCACATGTCATGTCGGTAAACAAACCCACGGCTGCCAATCCAGAACCAATTCCTGCCGTGCCAATCAGGGACGGTGCCACCCGCCACCTGGGTTCTTTGTATTGCCCGACCCCGGACTGCCGCTGCCCAAAGGAGTACCCCCCTTGGACCTGCCGCCAGTGCCGATTGGATGACGGTAGCTGCCAGATCAGTGGACGCCTCCTGTCTCTTCCTGTGGGTAACCATGCCGTGGGCCTGCCGTACCTGTTGCTGTCCCCAGTCGCTCATTCCCTTATTTCAGATCAGGTGCCTGTCTGCTCATTCACTTTCAGAATTGTTGCCTTGCGGTTTCCTGGACCTCCGTTTCTGTTGTTCCTGCTGTTGGTGATGCTGTCCACAGTCCTCAAGGTCACCCACCCTGCATTTCCGGACAGCGGTGCCACAGAGCGGGCCCTGTTGCTTCGGCAACCTGCCCCGGTCCCTCCCTCCGGATTGGAAAGACTTCCTGACGTCTGTCCTGCGGAGCCTGGCGAAGAAGACCCTTCCCCACTTGGACTTCTTTAAGGCCAAACAGCCGAAGAAGTGAAGAAGGTTGCCTCCTTCCCCCTATAAGAAGACCTCCTTCGGGATCTTCTAAGGGGCCCGGCTCGCTCAGGCGAGCTGGGGGAGCTCTTCTTTCTGGTTCCTCCCTGTTCCTTTTTCTTCGGGAACGGGGCCCGTCCGCTTCTTTGCCAAAGCAAATGAAAGTCGACGAGGGACCAGAAGGGCTACCAGCCTTCGGGCTGGTGCGGGTCCTCTAACCTGGGTGCTAGCGGGTCTGCCGCTAAACCAGGTTCCGTCTCGGTCCGCTTCTCGTTCGAGAGAAAGCACCGAGTTGGACTGCTCTTCCAAGAAGACCGTCCAGCCCAAAGTTTTTTGAACCGCCCGAGCTCGCACTCGCCGGTCAAGACAAGGCGGCGCGGAGGCAGAGAAGACTGGCGATGAGTCTGTTGCACACGACTCCTCGCCCAGGGCCAGTGGACGTCTCCTCGCAGCGATCAACCTGGCTGCTCTCGGGCTAACGGTTGACCCCGGTCCCGCTGATCAGCCACGGGTTGAGGGCGGAGGAAGGAGTCCCCCGCGGCCCACACCGCCGGTAACCAAGCCACTGGCTCTTTAACCAGCGACTCGGACGCGCCGAGAGGAACGCTGGCCTCCGGTTCTCGACGCGACCACAGAGCCTAGCAGGTCACACCGTCCCGAACCGCTCCCGATGGGACCGGGCGGTAGCTCTTCCTCTCTCTCCTCACGGTGACCAGCGGCAGGCTCGCCTGACGCTAGAGATCGGTCCTCGACGTTCTCATGCCGAGCCAATCGCCCCAGGCGCATAGCGGTAAGGGCTAGGCCTGCTGCGCGAGCCGTCACCGCGGGATCAGTTTGACGATCAGCAGCAGCCCTCCACGCACGCTGGGTCCCTGCCAGCGGAGCGAGGGGGGAGGGGGGAGCGTCAGGTCTGCCTCTCCCATAACCGGGTTGAGGCGAGGTTAAGGGGGTCCCCGGCGGCCGTCGGTACCAGCCACGGCTGGTACCAGCTGGCTCGACGCGTCCGGAATTGGAGGGCTCGCGCCGGTTCCCTCACCGTGACAGCGGAGCCTAGCAGGGTAACCAAAAGAAAAAAAAACATAACCAACAATCCCGAGACCTGGGACCGGGCCGGCTCCCATCGGGGACCGGGCGGAGGGGTACGGTAACCAGCAAACAGCATCAGCCTGGACGCTAGAGATCAGCGTCGACGTTTCTCAGCCTCAAAGCCAACCTCTCTGCCTCAGGCGAGCGGCAAGGCTAGGCCTGCTGCTCGATCGCCCAACCGCCGGCATGGGTTTGACGATCAGCAGGCAGCCCTCCAAGCACGCTGGTCCTGCCAGCGAGCTAGGGGGGTAGCGTCAAGGTCCTGCCTCTCCATGTAACCTTCAACCTCCATTCGGGCTACGCCGGGTAGGAAGCGACGGTACCTTATGAGTGATCGCGAGAGGTGGGCGCCGCTCGCGACCCCCGATTGACGCCGTATGGAACCAGGCACGGTTCTAGGACCGACCAGGGACCATACGCGCAATTAGCTTGGAGGCGGACCGTCAGGGGTCTGCCGCTCTTCCTCCTTCTGAAGGAGGAGTATCTAGGGGATCTGTTTTTCTTGTTGGAGGGACTGGGAACTGGTCCTACTTCCGCAAGACGCGGTTACTCCCGAGATACAGAGGAAATTTGCCAGAAGTCATTAAGCTGATTCGTCAGCATAATGACCCTGCGGAAGGTATTGCCTAGCCGCCCACCCCCAGCCAGAGCCCACGTCTCTGCTCCGAGTCGTTTTGGGGCCCGGAGGACAAACCCAAACCGACCGGGTGGGTCTGCCGCGATCGGAGCTTGACCGATTCTTGTCTCGAACCATGTTTCTCGTTCTCCGGACAAGAAGGCTCTCTTCAGTTCTGGCCCGGTATCGATTCAAGCTACTTTCCACCTCCTCTAACTGCGACAGCGGCGTTTTCTATCGTGTCTTCGGACACCGTTATTTCTTTAAATTACTCCTTCGGTCCTCCTGAGAGGGTTTTCGGACCCCTCGACCGGAGGACTGGGCAATGAAGTCGGAGGACGGTATCGGGCTCTCTTCCTGTCAGGTGGTTTCGATTCAGTCCCACCCCAACCCAGACGACGTTCACAGTGGCGTGGCAGACCCTATTACCTACAGTGAGGAGTTCGTAACCCTCCGCGGGAAAAACGTTTTCTTTTTTCTCCTGACGATACGTTTTTCCCAGACTCTGAGAGGCCAATCGCCGCAAGGCGATTGGCGCTCCTTAACTCTTCTCCAACTAGCTAGTTCCACTGGGAAGGGCGAGGCGCGGAGTGTATCCAATTCCTTCCCCATTCCCTCTGCTCCTTACAGGATACGAGGGAAAGGGGAAGGATGGATCCCGACAGAGATTTTTTCTTTTAGTAAGGATCCCATCGTTCGGGACTGCGCTTAACCGGGGGGACCCTTCGGGTCCCTACCTGAACGTTTAAGCCCCGGTCGTTGAGGAGGAAGCCTGACTCCATTCTCGATTTTCTAACGGGGAATCGAGAGGACCCACCAGCCGATATCGTTTGAACGAATTCGGTGGGGGTTTTCGCAGGACTGCTTTAGGACAATTCTAACGGAATTTCTAGCGCATTCAGAGTGTTTCGAGTTTTTTTTACGATCTTCAAACACTTAACGCGAGACCTACGGTGGTCCAAAAGAATTGAGCGAGACGAGAATCCCCGATATTGTTACAAACAACCGATAATCGGGAAACCTCGCCCTATGCTCGACAAATTCCTGGAATTTCTAGCATTGTTTTGGAAGAAGACCTGCTGATGAAAGAAACTATCTCACAGTAATGGCCGGAACCAACCTTGGAATAGAGGGAAGATCTGGACGGGAATATCCAGTTTGGATTGAACTATCGTCGTTAGTATTCTGTTCACCATTTTTTTTTTGAAAGCTTTTCCTTCGAGGAAGACTCTCCCTCACTTCTCTTTGATAGAGAACGAAGGTGGGGGTCGATCTCCAATCCTTATTATTTTGTTTTCTTGAAGGAAAGAATTTAGGATGGAGATCGTTGGTTCAGGAATCCTACCCAAATATACTACGTATATTAGAACCTCAGAGACCCTGATTCTGCTAAGCACGTTGAATTGTCCGAGGGGTTAGGCGGCATATCCTAGTTGATTTCTACGGATTTGCGACTTAGACGAGAAGTATTATAATTTGAACTGGCAACTCGGGGTTGCCTGCAACCTCCCAGGAGGTTTTCAGTTTCAATTTTATATCTTATGGTTTTGTCACGGACAACACCATTTCAACTTTTTATATTTTACCGAAATTCGTTTCGCCTAAATATAATTGCCCGAGCATATTCTTGTTTTATGCCTCGGTAGTTATAAGTCCGAACGCAATTCCTTCGTGGAATAATGGGATTACCTTGGCAACCTCAGGATGACGAGGTCAGCATGGCCAACCCACTGCGTTATTGAACTGCCTGATATTAAGCAGCCTCTAGTATCAGCCTGGGCCTCCGAGAGTTCACGGTTCATGTAGGTCTCTCTCTCCCTCCCCTGCTTGATTGACTACCGAAACCGTATCTCTGCCTAACCAAATCCATGGACTTTGAGGTCTTCGGATTAACGCGGGGATTCTCGCAATACAATGAAGGGACCAATCTACCTGCGGTGACGCTAGATTTCCCATCGACCTTCGAACATTGCGAGAATTTTCAACAGAGATATCTCTTGGACTCTTGCATCTTTCTGTTTTACCGCACGGTTAACAGAAAGTCTGTACAAGTCTCCCCGCTGCATCGCACTGGCGAATAATTGCGAATGATTTTGCAGACATCTGAGTTTGGGTCTTCAAAATATCTTCGTATTAGTATGGTGTACAATTGTTTCAATTGTTTTCAAACCCGAATTTACAAGATGATGTCAGAAGACATCGCCTACTCTCCGACCTGACAGCTCTACCTCCATAATGTTCAGCCCATGAGAAGCAGTTCTTTCAGGCGGGCCTTTCACCTGTGGTTTTTCATTTACCGAACGAACGCTTACCCGCTTTCATTGCAACTACGAACTTCTCACCAGGAACAGCAATGACAAATAGCTAGGGTAGCGTTTTTCAGTCATGTTTGTAAGCACAGGTTATCGAATTCTTGAGGATCCTTCTCTCGATTCATATGTGAAGTACGGTAGGTTGCATTCAATATCTACCTTCGTCTTCAACGGTTACAATAAAGTGTTGTTTCTCCGTTAGTTGAAGTAGTTTCCAACCAAACATGAGATGGTTTTACCTTTCAGGGACCTAGGTCTCTAGAGGCAATTGAACTTTCGTATGTTGGGTACATGCCTTAAGAGAACTCATCACGCACCCGCTGTCCCGGGCAATGGTGACAACAAACAAATAACATCATTTGGTTTGGTCTCTCGGCATAAAAACCCTTTCCAAAAAGGCGAAGGTCACGTGGACTTACTCGGGATGCTTTGACAACTTGGCCTCCTACCGAAAAAACGCAGTCGGTCGGCAGCTGTCAGAGCGCCCGAGTCAGTTTACGAATTTACGCCTGTTGACTTAGTCGGTTGTTAACACAGCAACCAGTTACTTCGTTTTTAATAGCTTGTCACAGTAACCCATACCATTGACACCCACCATGGAGTGTCGGTGTACCTATCCACTACCCGAGAACTACGCTGCATGGGGATAGGAGGATGCGAGAGACTTCGTTGCTAACGGACAGACCAGTTTGCGCGGGTAACTGGAACATCACCGAAGGTAGAGAAGAAAGGGATTAGTCATGCGACTATTTCCTTCTTTTCCTCTGAGGAACTGCCATGACTTCTCCCTGCGAAGTTCCATGGCACCCAGGGGAATGGGGATCCGTGACGCTTCGAGTTTCGTACCGAAACTTCGTAGCGCAAGGACTCAGAAACCCTTCCGGTATCCCTGACGATTGTTCGATGTCGTTCCACAATCCCCTCCCTAATGGACTTCACCGCCTTCGATGTGAGGAAAAAAAAAAGGAAAGGAAAAAGGGAAAAAAAAAAAGGATTCGAATGACATCTGCCTTGTCCACAAGAAACTTCTCCTTGGCGCAGGTACTGAAGGCAGAGGGTCTGGTCCAACCAGAACCACATTTGCCCGTTCCTTATACCTTCGGGATATTGCCCACAGGTCCTTCGGATCTTTGTTTTTCCTTTGGGACCCTGGTGGCTGGCTCAACCAAAACCGTTGTTTTGTAGCGAACCCAGGACCCTCGTGCAGGCTGAACAAGCAGCATCGAGTCCGGTGGGGTACCGTAAGATGGATGGTGAATGGAGGAGTGTGACTGGCTCCTCGTTCCCATCTTTTTCTTCCCCCTCTACCTGTGCGTTAGAGGGAACACGGTCGTCACCCTGCTGGATAAGGACAAGATGCAGGTGAGCTACTCAACAGAGCCCCATCCTATCCCTTTCACTAGGGATAGGAGCGTATATCCACCACTTCCTCCAACAAGGGGGAGGAAGTGGATGCCAGCTTGAGACAACCCATACTTTTATGTTGCTCTTGCAAACAGGAACAAGTTCTTGCTTGCTGGTACGAAGAGATACGCTTGCCTCTCTCTTAGTACTCGGCCCAGAGGTCTGACCATTGATCCTGCGGTGCACACCCCGATCAATCGGACAGAGGCTTGGATCCCTCCCTCGCTCTTACGACCAGGGAGGCATTCCAGGGATGGACGAACACCAGTCTGTTCATCAAAAGACTCAGATTCCTCCCACCAAGAAGTGAGTCTTCCTATTGTTAAAGGACCGATGGTTTGTATACGTATCGGAACAAATGACAATTTGTCGAAAATTGCATTTTTCCTAACTATACAAACCTGAGGTCCTTTACATATAGTCCCTCCTCATGCCACCCCTCACTCTGCGTATTTTGCATGGGCCAAAGCAAAAGTGATTTGTTTACCTCCCAGTCGCGCGGCGCGCGACTGTCGGACAAGCAGTTAACTACCGTTCTCCCTTGTTCGAAGCTTACGACCGTTCCAGCTGCCGCTTAGCTACTTCCTATTGTTAAAGGACCTCAGGTTTGTATAGTTAGGAAAAATGCAATTTTCGACAAATTTGTCATTTTTAATCTCCAACGATGTTGCTGTCTTTGGACCCACCTCCAAATGTGTCAATCAGCTATATATATATACCTGCCAGGTAAGTGTCATGCATAAAAATGACATTTTTATGATAAAACAAAGTTTTATGTATACTTACCTGGCAGGCATATATAATTAAATTCCACCCTCCTCCCCTCAGGGGACAGGTTCAGAGAAAATCTGATGAAAATGGGAATTGGTTCCAAGCGCCAGTGCCACGTGAGGTGGGTGGTGATCACCTGAACTACCGGTAAACTAGCGGTTTGCCGCGAGTTTTGAAAATTTCTGCCAGTGCGACAGAGAATATAGCTACGTATATATATAGTATACCTGCCAGGTAAGTATACATAAAACTTTGTTTTATCATAAAAACATCATTTTTAATTCTCATTGGTAAGCCTTGGGGAGTCCATGAGTGTGATTCAAAATTCTCAGTCTGTTTTATAATGCAGTTAAGTTCCTGTTATCTGAAGGCCTTGGACTGGTAATTAAGAATAGCCCTAGTAATATGACAATAAATATCTTTTATGTGTTATCTTTATTTATTGTAAATCAAAACAACTTCACAAAAACCATAATACTTACAATCTTCAGTTCAGTCAGTTTATGTAGCACACAGTAGCAGAAAATACATGTAATTGCTAATACACACTATGACTTGAGAATTTTATATTGGTATAAAAAGTTTATGATAATTTTAATGCTGAGTGCATAGACAACGATTGTTTTTGTAATCTTACAGAAAGTGAAGTTGAGGGAGCTGGCTGGCTTTTAAGGAAATACCTTTCTCTTCTTGTGGGCCATGTCTCAGATACACTTTCAATTGCTACCTCATTAGCCACTATAAACACTCGTTCTCACTGCTCTCACTTGTGCTATTCTCCAGAGAGACATTACAGGTAAGTTGAATTCTCTAATATTTAGCTAAACAAGAGGAGGCTTGGGTTATAAAGAAAGTGGACTGTTGGGTGCTTTATGGGTCAGGATTTGGTTTAGTTTAGAAAGTTTTGTGTATTTATCTCTTGAGATGTGCTCTGCATTACAGTCGTCCACCGTATTTTGGGAGATGCGTTCCGCACCCACCAGCGAATACCAAAAACCCACAAATACTGAAACCCCCTCCAAAAATGCTTATAACTGTCTGTTGTTCCGGTACGATATACAAACCATCGGTCCTTTTACAATAGGAAGGTAACTAGCGGCAGCTGGACGGTTGTAAGCTTTGAACAAGGAGTTCCGTCGTTAACTGCTTGTCCGACAGTGCGCGTGCAGCACAACTGGGAGGTGAAGAACCACTTTTGCTTTGGCCGTGTGTGTGGAGGACGTGTTGCGTCATCGCTCTCTGCCCGCTTCATCGTCGTATGCTTGCTTTTGTTGTGAATTTTTCAACTTGGTTTGTCAGTGTTTGAAAGTGAATTGTAATTACGTACCGTCTTTTTCATCTTTTATTACATTGATTTTATGGATCATCGGACATTGAGCTATCCCCGTGCCCTCCATCAACCGTAGAGTGTACCGGGGGTGGAGGGCCGCAAGTGTGGGGTCTTCCGTTCTTTTCCGAAGATTGATCCTCATTTGCGCTAGGTGCCGAGAGCGTGAATGCTCTCGGCCTGAGCCTTGTATTTTTGTGATAGTGTGAAAGTGAAAATTGTGAGTACAGTATTCTTTTTCATTTTCATTTATTATTATCATTATGGATCAAGGATTCTGCTCATTCCCGGGAATAGATCCTCATGCCCTTGCGCTCAGTGCCGAGGGCGCGAATGCGCTCGGGCCAAGCCGTGTAACATTTGTTCTAATTGGTCGGAGGTGCAGTGGGTGTTGTACGAGGGCAGGAAGAAACGAAGTCCTGCCAAGGAGTCGTCGGAAAGCTCTCCCGCGACTCCCTTGGTAACCGATACTTCGTCTTCTTTCCTGCCCCCCCCCCGCTCAGCTCCCATGTATGCCGCCTTCTCCTTGTAGGGGGGGGGGGGTTCGAGGTCCTTCTCTTCGCCCGATCCGTCGAGCGTAGAGGAGGTGGGCGCTCGTTACCCGACGTGCACTTGTATTCAGGGTCTTCCGTTCGCCTCGGGGTGGGGCTGGGCACCCCCCCCCCCCCCCCCCAACTTCTGACTATTGCTTCCTCAGGGCTCCTCCGCTGCGGGGGCGACCTTGGCCAGGTGTGGATGTCGCTGGGACTTCAGGGGCACGCCGAGCATCCGGAGGCTGCTCCAGCATCTGGCGGGAGCTGTGCCGGTCACTCATGGAGCGGTGACCACCACTACACCTGGTTTACACCCCTCTCGTGATGTCTGTGAAGCAACGGCCCGCCGTGCAGGGCCCGATCACTGCCGTGCCGAGAAGGGTGTGCCTCCTCCAGATTCTTTGTGCTGCCAGCCCCGGTCTCCGTTGCCCAAAGAGCTCGCCCTGGATCTGCCGCCGGTACCAGGATGTCGTGGGCTGCTGCCCGTCTCCTAGAGTACCTGCCCTGTCTGCCGCACCTGCCGCTGTTGCTGTTCCTGCCACCTGCCGACGTCGTTCCAGCCCGCGGTGTTGCTGCCCCAGACGCTGGTCCTTCCGGACAGGTGCAGCCAGGCCCTGTTGCTACGGCAACAGCAGCCCTGGCTCCATCCTGGATGGAAGACTTGACGTCTGTCCTGAGGGAGCTGACGAAGAAGAGTAAGAGGAAGGTGTCGTCGTCGTCTTCGTCCTCTTCTTTGTCGACTGCTGCCGCCTCTTCCCCTTCGACTCCCAAGGCTTCCAAGCTGAGGAAGAAGAAGGCTACCTCCTTCCCCCCTAAGAAGGCTCCTTCGGGAACTTCTAAGGGCCCGTCTCACTCCGGTGGGACGGGGGGTCCTTCTGCTGGTCCTCCTGCTCCTTCGGTAGCAGGGCCCGTCTCTCCTTCCACAAGGAAGAAGATGGGGACCAGAGGAGTACCGGCTAACACCGGTACTTCCTTGCCTGGTGTAGGGGCGCTGCCGCTACACCAGTTCCAACTCGGCCTCTTGCTCGCGAGAGGTTCCGAGTGTACGGGTCGCTCGCTCGGCGCCAGGACCCAAGGCACGGAGCAGAAGGCTGGCGAGAGCCGCTCAAGTGACTCTCGCTGACCACGATCGCTCTCGTAGCAACCCGCTGTTACTAGGGTTGCTGTGACGGTCCTAGACCGACCATGGGCGGAGGCTGGTAAGAGGTCCCTTCGATTGCAGGAACCAGCCTCGGCTGGTTCCAGTGGTTCGATGCGCCTTGAGAATAGGCACCTGTCCCATCGCGACAGTGGTCTCTGCAGGTCCCCTGACCGCCGCTCCCACCGCAGCAGCTCCCCTGACGCACGGGACCGGGGCCGCTGTTCTCGGTCCCAGCTGCTCGCCCCAGGGGGACGGCACGACCAGGCCTGCAGCTCGATCGCCACCGTTAGCGATCGCCTGCAGCCCCCCAAGCACACCGGTTCTGCCGGTGAGCAAGGGGGGTGCATCAGGTCTTCCTCCCCTGTTCCTCCAACTTCCTCGGGTTACACCGGGAAGGGCGAGATAACAAGGAGTGATCGTGAGGGGTGCGCCCCCCCACGATTCCGCCACAACGTCCTACATGCCAGGCACGGTCCTCGGATCGACCAGGTCGTATGCGCAAGTGGCAGGAGGAGACCAGGAGGGGTCTGCCGCTGTTCCTCCCTCTGAAGAAGGAGGGTCTCGGGAATTGCTCTTGCTGGAGGGGCTTGATGGTCCTACTCCTCAAGATGCATGCACTCCTGAGATCCAGAGGAATTTTGCTGAGGTCATTGTGCTGATTCGTCAGCACAACGACCTCGGGGAATGATCGCCAACCGCTGGTCCAGACCAGCAACTCGACCATCACCGTGGTTGATGATGATCACAGTCCTCCCAGCCTACCGGTTCTGCTGGTAGGCAAGGGAGGAGCTCTCATAACAGCTCCCCTGAACATGAGAACCGATGCTCCGTTCCTTGGTCCAGCTTTTCTCCAAGAAGCCGCTGGTCCAGACCTGCAGCTCGATCGCCACTGTTGGTTGGTGATCGCCTGCAGTCCTCCCAGCCTACTAGCATGCTAGTATGAAGGGTAGGAGCATCAGGTCTCCCTCACCTGTCCGTCCCTTCAACCTTGAGAGGTTTCGGCCTTGACGAGGACTAGGAGGAGTCGGAGGACGGTATCGGCTCTCTCCTATCAGGTGCTCGATCAGCCCCACCCAGACGACGTTCACGGTGGCGGCAGACGCTTAACCTACAGTACGAGTTCGTCCAACCCTCCTCGGGAAAATGTTTTCTCCTGACGATACGTTTTCCCAGATTCTGAGAGGCCATCGCCGCAAGGGGATGGCTGCTCGTACTCGCTTCTCCAACTGCTAGTTCCACTGGGAAGGCGAGCGAGTATCCATTTCCTCCCCCATTCCCTCTCTCCTTACGGCTACGAGGGAAAGGGGAGGGATCCTGCAGAGAGTTCTCTGTAGGATTCCACGTTGGGGACTGCGTCCCTGGGGTGGACCTTCGGGTCCTACCGGACGTAAGTCCCCGTCGTTGAGGAAGGATTCTGTTCTGCCCCATCCTCGATTTCTACGGGAATCGGGTGCGGACCACCAACCGATGATCGTGCTGACGAATTCGGTGGGGGTTTCGCCGAGTGCTTAGAATTCGCGGAATTTCTAGCACTCTCAAAGTGTTCAGGTTTTTTTACAATCTGCAGACACTTGGGCGAAACCACGGTCCAGAGGGGTCTAGACGAGAATCCCCGATAATGTTACTACAATAATCTGGGAATCTCGCCGAATCTCGAATTCCTGGAATTTCTAGGTTTGGAAGAAGCACTGCTGCTGAAGGAAGAATATCTCACAGTAGGCGACCAACCCTGGGATAGAGAAGAACGAACGGGAACATCCAGTTTGGCTGGAACTGTTGTCTTCGGTATTCTGTTATCACCATTGAAGCTTTCCTTCAGGGAAGACTTCTCCTTCACTCTCTTGATTAGAGAATAAAGGGTGTCAGCTTCCAATCCTTATTCTCATTCCTCGAATGGAAAAGAATTTAGGATGGAGGTCTTTGTACAAGAAAACCTACAAATATACTACGTATATTACCCTCGCGACATGATTCTGTTAATCAGTTGAATTGTCCAGGGCGTAGGCACATACCGTAGTTAACTCTACGGATTGTGATCGAGACGAATAGTATCTTAATTGAACTGCAACTTGGGACTGCCTGCAAACTCCCAGGAGTTACCAGTTTCGATTTTGAGATACTTATGGTAATGTTACGACCAAAACACCACCTCAGCTTTTGTATTCACCGAAATCCGTTTCGTTTAAATACAATTGCTCGAGCGTATTTTTTTTATGCTTGATGGTTCTAGCCGAACGCATTCCTTCTTGGAATGGGTTACCTGGCAACTCAGGATGACGGAGTGAGCGAGAGCTAACTGTGTCTCTGTTCCCCTACAATAATTGACTACCGAAAAACCGTATCTCTGCCTGACTATCACAGACTTAGGCCTCTGATTGACGGGGATTCTCACATACATGAATGACCATCTCTACTGCATTGCCTTGGACATTGCGAGAATTTCAGACAGAGATATCTCAATGGACTCTATCATATTGAGAAAAGATACAAGAATTTTTTGTTCAACATGTCTATCATGGATAGACAATGTTATTAAATCAAGATTGAATGTACAAATAGTTGAGGATGAAGAAGAAGAGGAGAAGAAGGAAGAAGAAGAAGAAGAAGAAGAGGAAACGGAAAAGAACAAAGAGAAGTAAACAAAAATGAAATGACAGAAAAAAAAATAAGGAAAACAAAGAACAAGATAAAAAGTATGGATGCAGAGATACTCATTGATATACATATTAGGCAATAAAGCAGCATACCTACGAAGAAATTAAATTACGATATGGCAACAGAAAAGCAAATCCCGAAGAGGCTCTACACATCTACACAATGACGGGAAAGAGGAAAAAAATAGACAAGAAAGAAAGACAAATCTGCAACCTTTTGAAAAGAGGAATTGCAGATTTGGAGAAAGATGTTATACTACAAACATCCTAAGGTAATATCACAACTATGAAATATATGGTAAAATGTGCATACCTAGATGGCTATGGGATGATTGCAGAGATCTGCATCCAAAAATATGCAAAAACCTAAAAGAAGGAAAAGGATGTAAGATCGACACAAAAAATGCAAATATATGCACCCCTGTAGCATGAATCATAATCAAATAAATAACCAACCAAGTAAATAAAATCCAAAATAAAAAGAAAGAAACCAACTCAAAGAGAGAAATCAACTAAGGAATATCAGGTAAAAGAGAAAAGCAAACCACCAATGAGATATGCAGAGGTGTCAGCAAAAAATTTTCAAAGTCATCAGCTCCAAAAATTTACTCAAGAGATAATAAACTGTTTTTATTATGCAAGAGGATATTGCAGAAACGGAGAAAATTGCAGATTCAGGACACAAAATGAATAATTATGATGAAGGAAGGATCAAAAAATATTAGAAAAAAAGTTGGATTTTTTAATGTCAGAATTTCTGGAATGAAAAAAAAAAAAAGAAAAACAAAACATACCAGAAACATGAAAGAGACATGGGAAAATCCTTATTACTACCAATATTAAATGAAGGAGAAAACACGCAAACCATCATAGTGATGACATGCGCATGGTTTAGTTATGAGTAAAAAGCTACAAAAAGAAAAATAGAGAGTACTTAGAAGAAACTAACCCAAAATTGAAAGAAAATAGATATAATGAATATTAAGTGAAACCTGGTATTCCAAGAGACTGGGAATGATGATCAAATAAAAGGGTTCCAAACTTATAGATCAGATAGAAAAAATAGGAATCAAGGGGGAACCGCAATATATGGGAAAGACAAAAAACAAGGAAAAATATATGAGAAATTATAGTAACTCAGAATGTGGAAACGAATAGCGGTTTTTGGGAAGAATTTGAATCTGAAAAATTAATGAACATAGTAATATATAGACCTCCTAATACTAAAGAGTTTGACTTAATAATTGAAAAAATTGGATGATATATGTAGAAAATCACAAAGGACTGGGGGGGGGGGGGGGGACTATTCTCCTATCTGTTGACTTCAACTTTCCTTTTCGTAGAATGGAAGAACGAATAGGAGATTGTGGTTGTACTTATACTATAAAAAAGAGAGTAATAGTAGTGCAGAAGATAAGAGGCAATTCGAAAAGCTATTAGATATGCTACTAGAATACAACATTCAACAAATAAATCACCTGCCAACAAGAAAGGAAAATACTTTAGACCTAGTATTTGTGAATGAGATGAATTATGTAAAGAAATAATAGTTTATAATGCGAGTATTTCAGACCATAATGTCATAGAATTAACAGTTCATTCCAAAGCAAGTGAAAACAGAGATAAGCAAGAAATGAAAAGTGGGAAGGATATGGAAAATACAACTTCTACAGTAAAAATATAAAATGGTCAGAAATAAATGAAGAATTAAACAAAGATTGGATAACATTTTCGTAAGCGATGACATAAGGGTAAATACAGAGATATTATATAAAATATTAGAGAAAATAGTGGATAAATATATACCGAAGAAGAAAAGTAAACATCATTCATGCATACCAAGAGACAGAAGGATCTTGTTCCAGAAAATCAGAACGTGGAAAAAAGGTCTTGCAAAAGAAAAAAATGCATGGAAAGTTATAGAACTAAAAAGTAAGATAGAAAATGCAGAACAAAAGATTATACAATCAAAAGAAATGAAAAACGGGACTTGGAAGAAAAAACCCTATTAAATATCAGGCAAAACCCCAAACTATATACTCATATGCGAAGAAGATGAATAAAAGAAGAATAGAAATAGGCCCTCTGAGAATTAAAGGAGATTAACGAATGAAAAAAGGAAATTTGCAACATACTGGCAGAACGATATAAGAGAGAATTCACCCCTAGAATAGATAATGAAGATAATGATATAGAAGTAAGGGACGAAAATAGTGAATATTTAGCTGACATAGAAATTAATGAAGCTGATATTGTGCAGGCAATTAATGAAATTAAAAATGGAGCTGCTGCAGGGCCGGATGGAGTCCTGCTATTTTGTTAAAGAAAGTAGTTCATTCTATCGCAAAGCCACTTGCAATATTATTAAGACAAAGTGTAGATACAGGCAAGGTTTATGATGAGCACAAATTAGCATAGGATCCCATACTTTCAAAAGTGGATCAAGACTAGAGGCAAGTAATTATAGGCCTGTGAGTCTAACATCACATATTATGAAAGTGTATGAAAGGGTAATGAAGAAAAATATTATGAAACATTTAATAAAAAAATATTTGTTTAATATAGGGACAACATGGTTTCGTACCCGGAAAAAGTACACAAACCCAACTGTTAGTCCACCGTGAGAACATATTCAAAAAATATGAAATAGCGGAAAAATGGAACAGATGTGGTTTATCTAGACTTTGCAAAAGCTTTTGACAAAGTAGACCATAATATATTAGCAAAGAAAATTAGAAAACACAATATCGTAGATAAAGTAGGAAGATGGTTAAAAGAATTTTTACACAACAGAAAACAGATAGTTATTGCAAACGATGAGAAATCGGATGAAACCAAGGTAATATCCGGTGTTCCACAAGGTACGGTGTTAGCTGCAATACTGTTTGTTATTATGATTGAAGACATAGACAGTAATGTTAAGGATTCGGTAGTGAGTAGTTTCGCTGATGACACAAGAATAAGTAGAGAAATTACTTGTGATGAAGATAGGAACGCTCTACAAAGAGACCTTAACAAAGTATATGATTGGGCAGAGGAAAATAGGATGGTATTTAACTCTGATAAATTTGAATCAATAAATTATGGAGACAGAGAAGGAAAGCTATATGCATATAGGAGACCTAATAATGAGACAATCACAAATAAGGAAGCAGTTAAAGACCTTGGTGTGATGATGAATAGGAACATGTTATGCATAATGATCAAATAGCAATTCTTTTGGCAAAATGTAAAGCAAAAATGGGAATGTTGTTACGGCACTTCAAAACAAGAAAAAGCTGAACACATGATTATGCTTTATAAAACATATGTTCGTAGTCCACTTGAATATTGCAATATGACATGGTACCCACACTATCAAAAGGATTATTGCACAAATAGAGAGTGTACAAAGGTCCTTTACAGCTAGAATAGAAGAAGTTAAGGACCTTGACTACTGGGAAAGACTACAATCCTTAAAATTATATAGTCTAGAAAGGAGAAGAGAACGCTACATGATAATTCAGGCATGGAAACAGATAGAAGGAATAACAGAAAATATCATGGAACTAAAAAATATCAGAAAGAGCAAGCAGAGGTAGATTAATAGTGCCCAAAACAATACCAGGAAAAATAAGGAAAGCACACAGGACATTAATCCACTACGCACCAGCATCGATAATGCAGCGTCTATTCAATGCGTTGCCAGCTCATCTGAGGAATATATCAGGAGTGAGCAATTAAGATTGTGTTTAAGAATAAGCTCGACAAATATCTAAACTGCATCCCAGACCATCCAAGATTGGAAGATGCAAAATATACCGGAAGATGTACTAGCAACTCTCTGGTAGACATTAGACGTGCCTCACACTGAGGGACCTGGGCAACCCGAACGAACTGTAAGGTCTGTAAGGTAAGGTCCCGCTGCATCGCACCCCTGCGATAATGCGGAATGATTTCTTCAGACATCTGAGTTTGTCTTCTAAAATATCTCGTATTCGTAGGTGTGCAATTGTTCATTATTCACCCCGAATTACAGATGTATAGCGGAAGACATCGCCTGCTCCCCGCCCTGCCAGCTCTACTTCCAAGTACAGTGGACCCCCCGTATTCGCGTTCTCCAGATTCGCGGACTCACACATTCGCGGATTTCTCTCGGGAACGTTTCCCTGCATTATTCGCGGAAAATTCGCGCATTCGCGGTATTTTTCTATGATAAATATCCCCAAATTCCTGTTTTTTTTGATGAATTTCATCATAAATGCACTTTTTGTGATAAAACTATTAAAAAAACCATGTATGAAAATTTTTTAGTGGGTTTTTCTTGAGTTTTACTAACAAAATAGGCTGTTTTTTAGCATTTTTATAGGGGTTCCAAACATTCGCGGATTCTAACTATTCACGGGGGGGTTCTAGTACGCATCCCCCGCGAATACGGGGGGTCCACTGTATTGTCCTCCCTGGATAACCTGAAGAAGAAGATGATCAGTGTTGACGCATCTTCATTAGCACTGGGATGACCAAGAAGAAGTTACAGGAACACTCTTTCTTGTTGGCTGCGTGAGGTGATCAGAAGGGCGTACAAAGCTGATGGTAGCGACGACATCCATACCCTTCGTCCGAGAGCCCACGAAGTCAGAGATATTGGTCCTTCCTTTGCGTTCCTCCTTCTACCTTCAGGATATAGCCCACAGTTCCTTGGACAATTGTTCCTTACGACCCGTGGTGGCTGCTCAACACTTGTGTAGCTTACCCGGCTCCCGAGCGGACCGAACAGCATCGTTTCGTGATGTGGACTGCATGAAGGGATAGGTGATTGAGAAGGTGACTGGCCTTCTCCTTTCCCCCCCATCTTTTTCTCTTTCACCCTCTGTACCCTGTGGGCAGGAGGGAAGGGGGGAATTTGCCCCCCCGGTAGTTCACTTTAACGCTATGGGCAGGAGGCGATGCAGGTAGGCTACACGACCGAGGCCCCATCCTATCCCTTTCATTAGGGATAGGAGTGAATATCCACCACTTCCCCCAACAAGGTGGGGAAGTGGAAGCCAACAAGAGACACCCATAACTTTATGTTACCTCTTGCAACAGGAACAAGTTCTTGCTTGCTAGTTTTAAGAGATACGCTTGCCTCTCTCTTATTACTTGGGTCCAGTGGTCTGACCATTGATCCTGCGGTACATACCCTGATCAATTGGGCAGGAGGCTAGGATACCTCCCTCGCTCTTACGACCAGGGAGGCAATCCAAGGTTGGGCGAACACCAGTCTGTTCTCAAGAGACTCAGATTCCTCCCACCAAGAAGTGAGTCTTCCTATTGTCAAGGGGACCGATGGTTTGTATATCGTACAGGAACAAATGACAATTTGTCGAAAATTGCCTTTTTCCTAACTATACAAACCTGAGGTCCTTTTACATATTAGTCCCACCTCATGCCACCCCTCACTCTGTGTTTTTTCCTGGGCCTAAAGCAAAAGTGATTCTTTATCTCCCAGTCGCGCTGCGCGCAGCACTGTCGGACAAGCAGTTAACTACCGAAACTCCCTTGTTCGAAGACTTACGACCGTCCCAGCTGCCGCTAGTTACCTTCCTATTGTAAAAGACCTCAGGTTTGTATAGTTACGAAAAATGCAATTTCGACAAATTGTCATTTTAATAGTTCAAACACCAAAGAGCCCATCTAAAATGCTTATAACTGCCTATTTTAATTGTTCAAACACCAAATATACCTTAAACTATCATCCAAAAAACATTTAGTCTTGAGAATAGTATGAAAATACAGTACAGTAGTACCTCGAGATATGAAAGGCTCAACTTACGAAAAACTCGAGATACGAAAAATTTAACGCTCTACATACGAAAAGTTTTCAAGATACGAAAGGTCTGAAAGTCCGAGATTCGCCCGGATAACAATTTTGAAAATCGCGCGCGCCGCCATCTTAGTACTTGTAGACTCGCCACCATCCTCCTGCTCTCCCATTGGTTCCTGATGCTAGTCGCGGCCATGAAATCCTTCTCTCCTATTGGCCAGCGTCCCTCCCATCATGCATCTACTATGTACACGTGGTGGCGTGCTTCGGCCACTCGGTATCCAGCATTGTTATAGTACGCACGCGTTATTCGTTTTCGGGATCGCCAATGTGTAACGTTATTTAAAAAAAGAGTGACCAAGATCTCTCACATGGATAAGTGATCAAGGTCTCTCTCATGGGTGTAACTGGAAACTTTGCAATTGGTTGGTAGAATATCCACAACCCTGCTGAACAGAGGGTGTAGACCAATAATTTACAACATGCATACCAGTACGTATAACCAAGGCACTTCAGTTTATGTTGAAGGTCAGCAGCGAACATTCAGTACCCCAATCAGTTGCAGAGAGAGCATTTGGTTGAACAGGCTTTGATGGACAACAGGGCCAACAGAGTCATAAGGTGCAAAAAAAAAAACAAGGGATAAAAAACAGAAAGTTGAAATTCTGTCCCAAAAAAAAAAAAAAAAAAAAAAACCTACGTAAAGTATAAAAAAAAGTTAAAATCAAAAAAGAAAAAACAAAAAAAAACGGCAGAAATTAAAGCCGCTTTTCAATAAAAGTGCAATCATTTGTAGAAGACAACCCCCCGAAAAGGCTTCACACAGGAACATTGTGTACGTATATTTTTTAAAGTGTACGTACGTACTATGTACAAAAGAAAAAATAAACGGCAGAAATTAAAGCCACTTTCATCAAGTGCAATCATTTGTAGAAGACATCCCCCGAAAAGGCTCACACAGGAACATTGTGAAAAGTAGGTAGAAGCAATCTTCCTTGGATAGTTACGTATGTACGTAGCCTCACTCGAAAGGTAAGCTTCCACATTTTGTGTTACAGTAATAATATTTCTTGTACGCTAATACACACTTTATTTACAGGTTTTGCATTTGTATTCTTAATTTAGGTATTGAATGGTCCAAATTGTTGTAGTATTTCATTGCTTATAGGTCAATTTAGCTTTATTATGAAATTTACTGGGGTGTTTTTGGAGGGCTTGGAACGGATTAGCCATTTTTACATGTAAAATGTGGTCCAAGATACGAAAACCTCATGATACGAAAGGCGCCTCGGAACAGATTAATTTCGTATCTCGAGGTACTACTGTAATTGTTCTGTGAAAAAAAACTGTGAATAGGCAAATTTTCTGCAAATAATGTGGATCAACAGAAAAAAGCCATGATAACTAAAGCGTGAGTGCTGAGCTGCGAATAAGGAGGGTCCTAATATGTGCTGTAAGATTGGATTAATATGGCATTTCCTATAGAAGTGTCCTGGAAACCATTTTATTTTAACATACTATAATTTATCATCTTTTACAGTGTTTTGTAGAACAGTGCCTTTCTTTCAAAGTGTAAATGGTGTTAAGTTTTCAGTAATGAATTAATTTGTTATTATTTTTAAGGTTTTTTCTAGTTCATTCAGTTTGGTATTTAAGGCACTTTTTACCTGCAGTGTATAAGAAATTTTCTGAGATTGCTGGATTGTACATAAGTGGTTAAAGATTGCATTACGTATTGGCTGGTTTAAGAAAAATTACTTTTATACAAATAGGAAATTTGTTTTAAAGTATATTTCTTCATTTACATGCCAGCTCCCATGAAGCCGAAATGTCCACACCTTCCATGCGTAAGACCGAGGGCTAGAGCAGCCCTGTACCCCTTTACAGCAGATAACAAGTATTCTCCTACTTATGATGGGGTTAGGTTCCGAAAAATCCATCGTAAGTTGAGAAAATCGTATCTCGAATATAGCCTAGCCTACACTAAGTTAATCAGTACCATAGGCTAGTATATGCATATATGGAAGATTAACCTACACTACACCAGTATACCTATACATATACGGTATAGTAATTATTAATATCAGCTAATTCGGGTGTTTCAATGCAGATTGACTTATGATAACTAAGTATAAAAAGAAATTTAATAATAACAAGATTCATACTAGTGTAAAGGGTACTCACCAAGATTCGGTCTGTTGTCGGCATACGTGATTGGTGTCAGGCTGTTCATGGCTACGTATAGCTAAAGATCGGAAGAGGAGGAGGATGATAAAACATCAGGATCATCAATTTGCTCCTCTTCAGATAGAATTCTTCTTCTGTTAGTTCAGGCGTTTCTAGGAAACAACTGTTCCGAGACGTACAGGATTGAGTCTCAAGTGAGGGGTTAGGGCGGGGGGAAGCTGAAGGCACTGGAGCCGTTCTCTTGAAAAAATAGTCCGTTGTAGGTTGCACAGTGCGTTTTTTTCGCTCTTCGTAAATTAATCGGTAACATGCAACATTGTCTTGATGAGCCCTCTGAACTTTGGCAAACCGTTCCCCATCCCCATCCATTTCACTTAAAAGTTTCAGTCCTTGGTCAAATAAAGCAAATGCCTCTGCCAGTTTTTTAGTCGTAAACATTCACTCCGGCTCTTCTTTTATTTCTTCTTCCTCTTCTGCTTTTTTTTTCTCTTCTGCAAGTGCAATTAAATCCTCTGCCGTTAACTCTACATCTTGCACATCTATAAGTTCTTGGATATCTTCCTCCTCAATTTCTAAATCTAAACTTTTCCCAAGTATCAAGATCTTTTTATTGATTTCCACTTCTTCATTCTGATCGAAACCTTTAAAACGAGTTCACATACACTTTTAGCACGTTTTTCCAGACCCCATTCATACACAACTTTCTTTACCTCCTTCCACGCCCTTCCAATGTTCATAATGGGAATTAAGAACACTAAATTCTTTCCAGAAGTTCTGAGATCTTTCTCCTCGTTATCTGTAGCCTGAGCAGGCCTTCGCAAACGTGTTCCGAAAAGATAATACGCCTTGAACGTAGCCACAGCACCCTGATCCATGGTTGGATGAGAGAAGTTGTGTTTGGTGGCAGAAACACATCTTTGTTCCGATACGTAATACAAACCTGAGGTCCTTTAACAATAGGAAGGTACTTAGGGGCAGCTGAACTGGTCGTAAGCTTCGAACAAGGGGGTTTGGTAGTTAACTACTTGTCCAGCAGTTAGCAGTTAGCGGTACGCTCGACTGCGAGGCGAGGAGTCACTTTGCTTTCAGCCGCGCTAATGGATGGAGTGCTGCTCTTCGTCTCTCTGCCTGCTTCTGTTGTATGCTTGGGTTTAGCTTCACTGCGTGAAGACTTTTTTGCTTTTTCTTTTACTTGTGTGTATTGCAAGTATATAAGTAAGTACATGTCTTTTGTTTTCATTTGTGAGAATGGAACAACAGGAGCCTCACCTGGTATATACTCAGCACGTAGCCACTGGGTGACCCCTACAGCTGCTGTGCAGGCACCGCTGCCAGAGGTTTCGATGCCCGCTGCTACGCCACCACCTGGTTTTGCCGCGCCTGTTGCAGCCCCGGACTTCCTGTGTCCCAAGAACACTCCGCTAGACCTGCCTCCTGTGCAGGGGATGCTGCCGTTCCTGCCCCGCCTCCTGTGGCCTGAGTATGCTGCTGCTCCAGCTTTGGTACCAGTTCCTGCCACCGTCGTTCCTGCCCGTGGTGTTGCTGCTCCCACCCCAGGTCCTTCCGGACAGGTGTAGCCGGGCCCTGTTGCTTCGGCAACTGCCCCAGCTCCGTCCTGGATGGAAGACCTGACGGTGGTGCTGAGGAAGCTGACAAAGTGGTAGAGGAGGAAGGTGTTGTCTTCGTCTTCATCGTCTTCTTCGTCGTCGTCGCCTCCCGCCGCTTCCCCTTCAACTTCTAAGGCCCCAAAGCCGAAGAAGAAGAAGGTTGCCTCCTCCCCCTCAAGAAGTCTCGTGCCGAGACTTCTAAGGGCCCGTCCCACTCCGGTGGGACGGTTGGGACTTCCGTCGGTCCTCCTGTTCCTTCGGGAACGGGGCCTGTCTCTCCTTCCGCAAGGAAAAAAAAAGACGGGGACCGGAGGAGTGTCGGCTAACACCAGCACCTCCTCCTGGCGCCAGAGGTTCTGCCTCGGCACCAGGTACTGTCTTGGCCTTCCTCTCGTTCGCGAGAGTCATCAAGTGTACGGTCACCTGCGGGTGACCGGACAGCTTCCTCTGCGGCCAAGACGATTGCATTGTCGAAGCCCAAAGGAAAGACTCTGCCTTCAACTTCTTCAAGGGCAACCGCCACCAAGCCCTCCTCCCAGCCCTCCTTCTCACAAGGGGGGACGGGGAAGAAGTCGAAGAGAGGTGGGAAACGCTTGGGAAGGTGGTTCCCTCTCACCTGCTGCCGGAAGTAGGGGGGGTGCCTGGCGAGCCATTGGGCAACATGGCAGCGCTACGGTGCGGAGACCTGGATAGTAAACGTCCTTTGGGAGGGATATCTACTACCCTTCGAGTCTCGGCCACCCTCACCTCCAACCCGGTCCATCTGCAAACATACGTTCCTGGCTCAACCAAGGACGTGATGCTTCGGCAGGAAGTAGAAACCATGCTGAGCAAGAGTGCTGTGGAGATCGTTCAGGATCAGTCCGCTGGGCTCTACAGCTGCCTCTTCCTAGCAGAGAAGTCCTCGGGGGGCTGGCGCCCGGTGATAGATCTCTCTCCCTTGAACCGATTTGTTCGCCAGACTCGGATCACGATGGAAACCGCACGTTCAGTGCTCGATTCCATCAGGGAGAACGACTTCATGCTTTCTGTGGATCTGAAGGACGTGTATTTCCAGATACCCGTCCATCAATCCTCCAGGAAGTACCTCCACTTCATCCTCGACGGGACGGTGTACCAATTCAGGGAACTTTGTTTCCGTCTCTCAACCGCCCCACAGGTGTTCACGCTGGTTTCGGCTTGGGCCCACTCGGTAGGGATACGTCTCTTGAGGTTAGTCCTGGCGAGCTCTTGCTCGCAGTTGCTGCAGGACAGAGATCGACTCCGAATTCTGCCACGATCTGGGAATCGTTGTGAATTACGAGAAGTCAGAACTCGAACCCAAGCAGAGGATGAAGTACCTGGGCATGCTGATCGACACGGCAGCAGGGCGAGTCTTCCCCGCAGATTTGCAGATCAGCAGGTTCAGGGAGGCAGTAAGACAGTTCCTGTCTCTACAGGAGCAACCAGCTCCAGCAGTGGCAAGTCGTGATCGGCCACCTGTCGTCTCTCGAGAAGTTAGTCCCTCACGGGCATCTTCTCCTGCGGTCTCTTCAGTGGAGACTAAAGGAGTGTTGGTCACAGGCAAGGGACTCTCCCTTCTTCCCCGTGTCCCTCACGGAGGAGGTGAGGCAGGACCTAGCCTGGTGGCTGGACAACGGGAATCTCGTAAGAGGAGTGCCTCTTCACCCGCCCCCCCGAGATGCTGTTCTTCTCAGACACATCGGGACCGAGGATGGGGCGCACACCTGGATGAGTTGCTGACTGCAGGTGTAGTGGACCAATCGTGTGGACAAGCACTTCACATCAACATCCTGGAGCTCAAGGCAGCGTTCCCCTCACTCTCCAAGAGTTCTGGGACCGTCTGGTGGGACACTCGGTTGTGTTGATGTGCGACAACACCACAGTAGTGGCGTACGTCAACAAGCAGGGGGGCCTAGTGTCCCTCCCAATGCACCAGTTGACGTTGCAGGTGCACGAGTGGGCCGCGGCACACTCAATAGAGTTTTCGGTTCGCTACATTCCAGGCAAGAGGAATGTGGTAGCCGACAAGCTCAGTCGTCGGGAGGGTCAGGTGATAGGAACTGAATGGTCCCTTCATCCAGACATGGCGGAAAGGCTCTTCAACCTGTGGGGGCGTCCAGTCGTGGATCTGTTCGCCACCTGGCACAACAGAAAACTCCAGGTTTTCTACTCGATGGGCAGCCGCAGAGGACGCTCTTCAGCATCCGTTGGACAACCTCTTCGTTTATGCCTTTCCCCCATTCTGTTTGATTCGCAAAGTGATCAGCAGGGCGCTGATCACTGCGAACCTTTGGATGATCCTGGTGGCGCCAACCCAAATGGGACCTCAGGCCGTTTGGTATCCAGACCTACTGGCTCTGCTTGCCGAAGCGCGAGAGAAATTCCCCCCTGGCACAACCACCTGTCGGTCAAGTCCCTGTGTCTTCACGGCTGGCTGCTATCCACCATCTCTTGCGAGTGGAGAGGCTTTTCTTGCAGCGCAGCGACAGAAATGGCTGGATACCTCAGACAGTCCTCTGCGGCTGTATACCAGGGAAGTGGTCCGTTTTCTGTGGTAGCAGATTTCCTCATCTTCCTTCACCAAGAGAAGCTCCTCTCAGTCTCTGCAGTTAAGGACTACAGAGCCGCCCGGCCTTAGTCCTTAAACTGTGAGGTGTGGATATCTCCTCTTCTTTTGAGTCTCCCTCCTGATGAAGAGCTTTGAGAGGTCTTGCCCACCCAGGGAACTCAGGCCCCCGGGATGGGATGTGATTCTCGTCCTTAGGAGTTTGACTCGCAGACCTTCGAGCCACTCCGAGAGTCGTCATACAGGGATCTGACCCTCAAGACCCTCTTCTTGCTGGCCTGGCATCGGCGAAGAGAGTAGGGGAACTTCATGATCTTTCCTTCAATGTCAAGCATTCCAGGGGATGGGGATCTGTGACGCTCGATTTCGTCCTGAACTTCGTAGCGAAGACTCAGAATCCTTCGGTCTCTGACGACCGGTTTGAGTCCTTCACAATCCCCTCCCTGAAGGATTTCACCGATAATGATGCGGATGACATGCTGCTTTGTAATGTGAGGGCGCTACGGCGCTATCTGGAGAGAACTCAGCATCTCAGGCCTGAGTGTCGACGCCTCTTCGTTAGAACCGGGGGTTACCAAGAAAGAAGTAATATCCAAGAACACTAGTTCTTTCTGGCTGCGTGAGGTGATTCACGGAGGGCGTACGAGACAGCTGGCAGTGACGACACCCGTACCCTTCGTCCGACGAGCCCACGGAGTCAGAGGTATTGGTCCAACCCTTGCGTTCCGCAAGAACTTCTCCCTGGCGCAGGTTCTGAAGGCAGGGGTTTGGGCCAACCAGACCACCTTCACTTACTTATTCGCTAACCTTTGGGATATCACCCATAGGTCCTTGGACACTTTTCCTTGGGACCCGTCGTAGTTGCTCAACAAGTTGTGTAGTCTACCCAGCACCCGAGCGGACAGAACAGCATCGCATCCTTGGTGGTTGACTGCATGAATGGATGAGTGAAGAGTGTGTGACTGGCTTCTCTTCATCCTTCATTCTCTCCTCTACCTGTGGGCAGAGGGCCGCAGTCGTCACTCCGCTGAACAGGAGGCCGATGCAGGTAAGCTACACAACCGAGCCCCATTCTATCCCTTTCAGTAGGGATAGAAGTGTAATCCACCCACTCCCCAACAAGGGTGGAGTGGAAACCAACAAGAGACAAACCCATAACTTTTCCTTGGCTCTTGAAGTAGGAACTAGTTCCTGCTTTTTGCTATTTATAAGAGGTACGCTTGCCTCCCTCTTATATATTTGGTCCAGAAGTCTGACCACTGATCCTGCGGTGCACACCCCCCCGATCAGCTGGGCAGAGGCTAGGATCCCTCCCTCTGCTCTTATGACCGGGGAGGGAATAAACCAAGGTACGACGAACACCATTCTGTTCATAAGACTCAGATTCCACCCACCAATTAGTGAGTCTTCCTATTGTTAAAGGACCAAAGGTTTGTATTACGTATCGCAACAAATAACAATTTGTCGAAAATTGTATTTTTCCTAACTATACAAACCTATTCCTTTACATACCTCATGCCACCCCCTCACTCTGCGTTTTCCTGGGCCTAAAGAAACAAAAGTGACTCCCTGCCTCGCAGTCGAGCGTACCGCTAACTGCCGGACAAGTAGTTAACTACTGAACCCCCTTGTTCGAAGCTTACGACCGGTTCAGCTGCCGCTAAGTACCTTCCTATTGTAAAGGACCTCAGGTTTGTATAGTTAGGAAAAAATACAATTTTCAACAAATTGTTATTTTACATTCTCGTTAATATCTCTGATGTGCTGAGGGGTGGCCAGGAGCATTGTCGAGAATCAGAAGAATTTTGAAGGGGATGTTATTTTTCCTACAATAATCTTTCACTTCCAGAATGAAGCAATGAACGAACCAGTCTTCGAACAGTATTGCAGTCATCCACGCTTTTTTATTATGACGGTAATGCACAGGAATATATGCTTGTCAACGTTTTTTAATGCCCTTGGATTTTCTGAGTGATAAATCATAAAGGGCTTAAGTTTTATACCCAGCCACATTTCCCCCAAGCAGAAGAGGCAATCGATCCTTGTATGCTTAAACCAGGGATCTCTGTTGCTTTTTGTGGATGTAGGACCATTGTAGCATACGCTTCCAATAAAGCCCGGTTCAGCAACATTAAAGATTTGCTCTGGCAAGTACCCTTCATTAACACGATCTCGTTTTAAAGCAACCTTAAATTCAGCTGCTCCATCGGCATCAGAGCTTGCTTGCTTTACCGCTAATTTTCGCACTGTGAAAATTATGGCGGTTCTTGAAACGACAAAACCACCCAGTACTTGCTGCAAAACTTTTGTTGTGGTTATCATCATACTTCTTCTTCAGTTCTTCAAAAAGCATGCATGCCTTTGTCTGAATGGTCAAGAGGGTGAGTGGCATACGCTTTTGTATTTGGTCCTCCATCCACATGACCGGTAACTGCTCCATTTCTTCCAAAGGCCCTATCCTCTTCTTTGATATAACCGTTGAATGAACAGAAGCAGATGCCTTTACAGCATCCATTACACGTTTTCTTGTCCTTTAGGATGGTGGATACCGTTGATTGCGATAAAACGTTCGTCACGTGTGATAACCATGACTGCCTTTCCACCTTCACGCTGTTTGATTATCTTCAATTTCTGCTCCAAAGTGATGGATTGCCTCTTCTTTTTTGCACAACAGCAGGAGACTTATTTGGTTGTTTAGCAGACATAGTTTTTTCGTTTTAGTTTACTTAAAAAACTCACAAAAAGCACAAACGAACACGGACCTAATCGTACTGTTTTCAGAGCGAGACCAAGTGAGGTCTGACTCGTGTTTTCAGCTGCCAGCCTCTCGCTTTCGGGCCAACATATCGTACAGCGCAGTACGCTGCTGACTGCGCTCATTGTGCGCGAAATTTAAAAACATGTATTTTCAACTTTTTTTTCCGGTATTAATTGCTAACCCCATCGTAACATCGGATTATCTTAAGACGATAATCGTAACTCGAATACTACCTGTATATACATATGCCTTTCTGTCCTGAGATATATCAGAAAGTCTGTTAATTGCTGAATAATGGTTCCGAGTGGAGACAAGTTCCCTCTACGACACCTATCACAGTATGCTGACCATTTTCCTTGGTATACTGCTGCAGATGACTCTGATATTTCCTGCCATCTGTGTTGCTGCTTTCTGCTTGACAGTCTCCATCCGTGAAGTGATAGGGACTTCACCGACTGGTGGTACCTCTACACGTGCGGCTGACATAGTAGGTTGTTCCATGGAGGTAACTCTCTCGGCACGTCTATTAGGAGTTCCAACAGGTCCGGAAACATTCTGCCTTCGGCCATAAAGGAGCTGCCAGAGTCATTTTGAGGTTCTGAGACCGCATTACCTTGTTCAGAACCTGATGGGAGTTAGACAAATGGAGGAAATGCGTAAACATTCGATTGTCCATGGGTTTTGTAGCGCATCTTCTGCTACTGCCTCTACGTCTGAACTGCTGAACAATACACTTCCAACTTTTTGTTGTACCTGTTGCGAATAGGTCTATTCCCACAATATGAGCATTCTGCCCACTACCTGTTGATGCAAGGACCACTCCATTCCCAGGAATCTGATTCCTGCGGCTCAACTTAATCGGCCCACTATGTTTTCTTTTTCCTGGAATATATCTGGCCCTGATGTCTACTAAGTTTTCTACAGCCCACGATGAAGTTGAACTATCATACGTGTAACTGCCGAGATACGAGGCCTCCTTGCTTGTTTACATAAGCTACTACTGTGGTGTTGTCTGACATCAATACCACTGATTGCCCCTTCACCCTCTCCCGGAATTTCTGAAGTGCTAGAAATGCTGCTTTTAACTCCAGCACGTTTATATGGAGTTCTCTGTCCTCGCCACTCCATTTTGCTGGAAATCATCAGCTCCTCCATATGGCTCTCCAACCTTCAAGTGATGCATCTGAGAACAGCAAGTGATCCGGGGAGGGTTGCTGAAGGGGAACACCCACTGTCAGATTGTTGTCCTGCACCACCACAGTAAGTCTCTTTCCTCACTTCTGTCGACAAAGGAATTTGCTCGTATGGGTGATCTACCGTTTGCGACCAAAACTCCTTCATCCTCCATTGTAGAGATTGAAGGTGTAGCCTCCCTTGTGGTACTAGCTTCTCAAGGAAGTTAGAATTCCCAGTACTACCTGCCACTGGTCTTGCTGGCTGTGTTTGTTTTTCCAGAAAGGCATTCAACACCCCTTGTTTGCATTTCTCTACCCTCTGGTCTGCCAGGAATACTTTGGCTTTTACTGTGTCTATAATCATACCCAGATACACCAGCCATTGACTTGGATCCTGCTGCGACTTCCCTGATTTATCACAATACCTAAGCTGTAACAAAACTACAGGAGGGTCACCCTGTCCCGATGTAATTTTTCTCTGGACTTTGGCTATCACCAGCCAATCATCTAGGTATCTTATCAGCCTGATCCCCTGAGCATGCGCCCATGTCGACATGAGAGTGAACCCTCTTGTAAAAACTTGAGGAGACTCCTGGAAGACTGATGGACTGGGATCTGAAAGTATGCGTCCTTCAAGTCGATTGTCAGCCCTGACTGCTTGTAGAACCGTCTTTGGAGTCTCCATCCTGAATCTGGTTTTTCTTATAAACAGATTATATGTTGACAGATCTATTACTGTCCTCCAATCCCGTTGGCTTTGGGGACAAGGAAAATCCTGCTGTAAAACCCCTTTGACGGAATGGATACTTGTTCCACAGCCCCTTTTTCTATCATCTTCTTCACTTTCCTCTTGCAGAATAAAATCTTTCTGAGGTTCCTGAGCATAAGCGAGGTGAGGTAATGGTTGTTCTGTCAGGGGTGGGGTTACTTCGAACGGGATCAAATAACTGACCCTGAGAACATCCACCACCCACTGCTCTGCTCCATATTCCTGCCATACCTTCCAGTGATTTCACCCGGCAACCCCCCACTGGTGTGGCTGAGTGATGAGAGGCGCCCATCCTATTGTCTTGAACCTCTCCCTCTTACCCCTAATCCCCCTCCCTCTGTTATTTCTATTGTGAAAGGGCAGATGAGCTAACTTTCTTTGGGGAAGAAGGTCTTGTTGCTCTATATTAGGGATGTATGTCTCACTGGCTTCTTACGAGGTATTTGCTGCTGCCTTACCTCAATAGGATTAGCTTGACTTCCAGATGGTTTTCTAACTGCCTGCTGTACTAATCTATTGTTAGTGTCCATCCTTCTTCTATCTAGCCCTTCCAGTATGCCCTCTGGCAACAGCAATTGCGACTCTAGGCTATACCCATTCCGCATTGCTAGCAGGGAATCCAAATCAACAGTACACCTTAATCTAGCCAAAGCTGCATCTCTCCTCATTAACAGGATATTTGCCCAAACATTGGCACTTAAATTTGTCAAGTACGCAATTGCTTTGGAACCTGATTGTAGCAATCTGATCAACATTGACTCATCCACTACTTTCCTTGTTACTTCTGAGGATGCAATTTTTGCCACTGCTTTTGACCAAAGATCTAACCAAGAAGCAGTCTGGAAGACAGAAGAAGCCGTTGCTTCTAACGTAGCAGCTTCCTGGCAAGTCATTGAAGGGCATTCCATCTTAACTTGATCCAAGGTTAATCGAGGCCTTAACCTTACCACATTTGGTTTAATTTGTCTAGATAGAAAAGGAACCATTGGTGTTGTATAATATTTCCTATATTTCATCATTTGGGGGGGGGATGAACTTAAACAATCTATTCGATCTTAAGGAATTATCCCTTCCTGCAATCTGTGCATTTATGTGTTGTAAAACGGACTCCGCATGACTTGAACAAGGTAATTCATACGACACCTTGGTATCCTTTTTCAGTCCAAACACCATGTCAATCCCCAGAGAAAGAGAAATTAAAAAGAAAAGTTAAAAAGTGAAATGAATAAAATCTGGCAAACTAAAACCGGCTTTAAAACAAATAGTAGAAAGTAATCACGTCCTATCTTAAAGGCGGTAGGAAAGTAACTGGCTTGTTACGGGGCGCCGAGGGCCGTTCTTGGGTACTATGTGCCCCGTGACCTGGTATAGATTCCAATAGTCCCTGGATCTCACAAGTTTAATTTTAATTCTACTGGTTTCCAGCTTGGCGCTAGTATTATCTTAATGTTTAAGTCCGAAGGTTTGTTTCGTATATGAACAAATATATTTCCAAAGAATTTGAGTTAAAGTAATCATTTAAGAATAATTTTGTAATAAATAGAATATTTTTTACAGTCTTCAAGGATTCAGCCATTTTTGTGATCTAGTGTTAACTATTTGAAAAAATGTCCATTGCAGTTTACCTTAGGCAAAGTAATTTTATTGTATAATTTATATTTTTGTCATCTTTTTTTCTCAGGCCTACTGCTCAGCGAGTTATTTGTTTCATTACTGGTTGTTTCTGTTCACAATTCAAATGTTGTTTTGTCTTGCGATCTCATATCACCTTTGTTGAGCCTTCTCGAACCATTGGATCGTTTCAATCAACTGTCTCCTGGTGCTGATAGGGAAGATACAGAGGATATGGCTTGGCCAGGAATAATTGGTAAGTATTGTGAATTATTGCTCTTTAAATTATGAAACTATTGAATTCATATAGTTATGTAATAATAATTTATAAGTGCCTTTATCATTTGAAGTTGTTCATTTTTTTTATATGAAGGTTTTGCTATATCAGAAAAGTATTTAAGAATATTGTCATTATCTTATTATGCTTTAAAATGGCTTTAATTCATTAAAATGCCCATAATCATCATCACCATCATCATCATCTTAACTTTTTAAGGACTTCTTGAAATTATACCATAAAGATATTTTTCCTATTTGTAATTATTTTTGCCCCTTATGTATTTTCCTGGTTTATATAATCATCTGATATTGGCTGTAGGCCTAAAAGCAGTCACTATGATAGAAATAATAATATCACAATAATGGTATCCCTCGTAAAGGGTGGTGAAAGTGTGCTCTCTGGATTAGACAAATAATGGTATTCCTTCTGGGATGGTATCACTTTATATGCTGATCATAGACATTAAATTTGTAAACATTATTTGAAGCATGACCTCTGTTAAACTTGGTTTCTTCTGTACATTATGCAAAATAGCTTTTTGTTTGATGTTTGCATTTGTGTTTTTGCATTGATGCAGTTTTGATATTTGTTCAGTAAACTACTAACAAGCAGACTGAAGAAGTACCGATAATACGCAAAGCAGACCTTGAAAACCACAACAAAGATGGTGGCCTTTGGATTGTTGTCAATGGGAAGGTTTATGATGTTCAGGAGTTCAGGTAAGTAGACTCAAGAAGCACTATTAATCATCATTTCTAACACAAGTTTTCCAATAATGGGGATGGATGGTCATATAAGTAATGAAAAGCAATGTTAGCATTTCTTTCCAGGTCTCCAACCATTTTGATGATGCCCTAAAATTTCTTTCTTTTAGGTTGACTGCACCTTGTGGAAGTGACATACTACAGTATTATGCAGGTCAAGACGCCACCCAGGTATGGGAGATGGCTAATCACTCAACTCGTGCAAAGGAGATGATGTCTAGTATTTTGTAGCACTTGTATGGACCCAGAGCAAGAAATGGTACAGGTAAGCCTTTTGATTATTAGAATGATTAAAGTTTCAATAGAATTCAGAAGCTTTTCTTGAAATCAGTTTGTCTTCTGTCCAGTCAGCACTTGTAAATTATATCAGTATGCACAAGCTAAGTCCTGTTACTAGAATCCATGTTGAAGTATTCAGGCTGTAAAGTTGGGGGTAAAAGAGAGACTCATAAAGAAAACTAAAGAAAACTATATGTATTTGCTGTTTGTGTTCATAGAAATCATCTTGTGAACTCATGTATGACCAAAAAGTAGTATTGCTTATTTTCCCCAACAACCATAGGACTCTTACCATTTCCTGTGTCTCAGCTGCATACCTCATTATGTAGCAGACTTTGCTGGTTCCATACAAGATATTTTGTTGTTAATTTATTCAAAGAATAATGTAATCGTATTGTGTTTTGCATATCTGACTGCAGTCATCATGATAATTCATGTCAGTAATTTTTTAATTTGACCCAACTCCCATTTGGGACATAGTATTGCCACAAGGAAAGAGTCTTACAGACATTTTTTAATGTTGAAATAGTTAAGTTCATTAGCGTGATGTATTGTGCTATGATTACAATATAAATTCTTTGCTCAACTTTTATAAATTCTTTGCAAACCAATATTTTATTATGCACAGACATCTGCAGTTTAAAATGTTAATTTTCATAAATTGTATCATTGATAATTTGTATCTCAAGAGATCAGTAGACTAATGCTAAAAGAGTATTTGCTTGAATATAAGGATATTAAGCCAGTGGCCCTGTTCTGGTATGCACAGAAACTATCTTGGATAACAATCTAGCTAGTAAGAGCTGTTGGTGAATCTGAAAAAAATTGTGTCTACTGTTATTTTAAAAATCTTGGGTGGTTATTTTCTTAAGGATTGCATGTGCTATATATTTGTTAAGTTAATTTCCATTCTTAAGACATTGTACAGTAACACATAAAGTTATTTCCTAAATCATTGTATATATGTATTGTAACTCATAAAGTCAATTACAATTTCAGGTATTGGATGCAAGTACCTTATCCTCACCACTTGTTGATACTGAAAGAGCACTGGCCATGTTAGTAGGAGTTTATGCAAGCTGCCAGGCAAGAGGACAGCCATCAACTGCTTGGGAAATGGACCATGAAAGATGGATCTCAGCTGAGTTTATGAGAGCTGGATGCCAGGTACTTGAGTAGTATTATGCTGATTTTATGGCCATGACAATGAAGCAGCAAGTGGTGTTTTTATTGTCTAAATCCATAATTGAATATAGTGCTTTTACAGAGAGGTTATTGTTCTACACCAAATTTTAATCTTTGTGCTGATTGCAAGTTGAAAATTGTCTGCATGGCTGCCATTGGATTTTGATCTCTTAGTAATCAGCTATGGGCCATAAATTGTGCCTTCAGATAGCTAACATATAGGGCAGCCAGAGTTATGTAGCAGAAAATGCTTGGAACTTTCACAATTATCATCCTCATGATCCTCAGTCTTAATGAGATTGTACCTTTAATTTGGTAAGAGAAAACTGTTTAGTCCTTTCCATTCCCTTGTAAATTACACATTCTATTGAATGCTGGTTTGCTCTTTACTGATTGATCTTTCTCCTTTCTCATGCCAAAACTATCCTAATTTGCTTCAGTATGGTTTTACTAAACCGTAATAACAGGATGTATGGTAATCACTATTCATTGCATGTTTTTGCAGACTGTGCAACCCCCAGATCCTTATGATGAAGAGAAAGGTGAGGCAAGGACTGGTTCCTCAGCCACTACACCAGGCTCTGTTACCACTCCTGGTGATGTCAGACTTCCCCGTCCTGTTGATCCTTTGTCCCACAAGAAAACAAGGACGCAAGGACAAACTTCCGGACCCCAGGTTGAAATTGAAACCTATTTTTCAAACATGGCTGATTATTTCCTCTCAGCTCTCATGGAGGGCAAGACACAGGTGAGTTCCTTCTTGGAAATTGTTATTTCAGTGACATTTATTAATTTAGTAAGTAGTAAAACTTTTTTTACATTTAATATAAAAATATTGTTAAGTTGTCATTATTTAATTGCTTCATCTTTCACCAGTGGTTGCAACTAATTGTCTGTAGAACCATCATGAGTTATTTGAATGATTAACTAACAAATGAGGACATATGTCATTCCCTGAATAACTAAACATTGTATACTAGAATTCTACTTCCTCTCTCTCTTTTTCAGGATCCTTATGTGCAAATGTACCTTTCCATCTGTGACAGAGAAATTCGTCACTCTGGTCGTCATGCTCTTCACACTAATTTTTCATTAGACCACCCAATAGAAGAAGTTGGACGCCTCATGTCAGCCACTTTGTTGCGCCACACACATCTCACTCTGCAGCTGATTGAAGTGATTGAACAGGGTAGGAGAGTTTTCCCCATATGTTGGTTGTAGGTTAAGAGTACTCTGTGCTGTAGTTACTGGTTTTGTTCTTATATCTTTGGGTTTCTTTTGATAACTAGGAGGCATATATTGAACAAAGGAACTAGAATCTTTGAGAATCATTTACAGATAAGCTGTGTTATAATAGCAGGCTTGACTTTTTAAGGACTTTTGCAGTAAGGCTAGACTTGCCATTTGATTTTATGTCCGTATTACTCATTGGTGTATTTTTTATTTTTCTTTATTAATAATATCCTTGCCATATAATGCTTACTGTTTATATATTACACATGAAGACCATTTTTTAAGTTTGCACTTGCATTTTCATCCATTTCCAAACACATTACCAAGAATACTAATGAAAATAGAATTAATGAGATTTTATCTTTCTTGATCCCTTATTATTTAAATTGAATTTTAGGTCTGGCTTTAAGTGCAGAGGATAGTCATGGATGGGAATCCACTTTAGATCTGCCACGAGGTTTGCAGGAACTCATTCGTCATGTCCACAATACAAAGTGGCTACTGATCAAGGCGGCAAGAACTTACGAGGTCGTATAAGGAGGTGTGTGCACCTGTTATGGAAAGATGCAGGTGTGTAGATCATCCTTTTTGTGTTTTTAAGGTGCTTAGCTCAATAGCACATTTTGAGGGTTGTATTATGTGTGTGGGGAGCATTAAACAATTTGTTTTAGTTTGGAGATCACATTTTATTGAAAATCAGGACTTGAGTTGTTTAATGGCTAGCTTTATTTGGAGTACCTTTGTTTATCTATTATATATAAAATAAATGAACTCTCAGTACAGAAATGTTATTGGAACAATATGCCAAACTTCAAGTGAAGGTATTTGTTTGAAGTAGGTGTTAATTGGAGATGAAATGTCCTTTGAATTTTTACTGTAAAGAATAAAATGGTAAATTATGTGCAGGTTAGTCTTGGTAAAAATTTAGTAATAGATTGTGGTTGGTTGAAGGAAAAAAGGTGCAAAAGGGCATTATGATGTCAAAAATCATGATTTATAACTTTTAAGTTAGAGAGGAATCTGGAAAAAAGATGTGTACATAATTATTCATCTGTAATAAGTTTTAATTTGATAACTTAAAGGACAAAATTTTCAGATTTGTATTTTATGAAGTCCGCCCAGCCAGCTGTGGTGATGTAGAAGCATTGGATAAGTTTGCAGTGAGAGGAGTATCCAGTGGCGGAAGGCAACTCAGCTGTTGCGCTCGCTCAAATGATACCACTGCCACAAGTCAGGAAAGGGGAAAAAGATGCTCCTCCTGATGTAGTATTTAAAGGCTGTAGATGCTTAACTAGCTGATATAGTTGAGTATTTTATAATTTAATGTATGTGCTTTATTTTTTGTACATCATGATGTCTTACCACAGGAATCAAAGGAAGGGACCAGCTCCATGGAGGATATTAGTATTAGTAGCGGCAGCAATGCACATAGTGATGATGCCGGGGGCAATTACACTAGTCACGATCAAGACGTAAGAAGCGGACGGCTCGACAAAGGTGAAGATATATGCAAGGATTTGCCAGAACCTGTTGGTCTCAGTCGTCTCTCTACCGAACTTTCGCTAGATAACATGAAATTAGAAGGGGATGTGGATGTTATTGAAAAAGAAAGGAGATTATCTGCCGATGGGAAAAAGGTTTCCACTGAGAGCAAAAAGGCATCTGTCAGTTTGAATTTGAAGAGGTCTCCATCACCTTCTGGAACACCTCATTCTCCATCTAGACCATCTTCACGTGAGTGTAATTGGGCTTTTCACTTTAGCTCAGTTGTTTTTTATATTTTCTTTTGTCACTCATTTTTAATGACTGTTTCTCTCTCTCTATCTCTTTCTCATCTGTATTTTAAAAACCCTACCTTTTTTGGTAGTAACACTTATGAGTTGCATTTTTTCACCATACTATCATCTTTTTTCTGTAGTATATAGCATGTAAATAGCTCCTCTCAACAACCTCAGCCTTTTTCTTCTGTTTAAATGCATCATGTTCACTTAGCCATAGTAATAGTAGTGTATAATTAAAGTTAAACTTGTCAAAATTACCATAATTTGTTCTCAAGTCTTATTAAGTTCCAGTCCAGAAAGAGGGAGCAAGCACACAATTATTTTGGGGATTACCGTGCATGCAATTTGATATCATAACTCATCAGAAAGGCTTAATTATTTATTGAATAATGATACTAATTTTATTGCCATCATTTGAAGGAAAGTTTCATATTCTTTACTTATTTGATGCTAGTGCTAATTAGTCTTTCAGATATTTTTATTGAAAAATGTAAAATACAAAACTGAAGGTTCTATTTCTATATTTTACAGTTTTAACGCCAACAGCTCCCCCTTCAACTACCCGGGTAATAGAAATAGCCACAAAAGTAATAGAGTTTGTATGCTCTGAGGAGACCATCGACATTGAATCCTTGAGGAAAGCCTTTTTCACTCAGGTATGTTAAGAAATTATTTTTGTTTGGTTTTCTTTATGATTAAAATTGCTCCTAATGGTAGAAATAGATCCTACTTTTCTTTGAACTGTCGTAAAAGGCATATAAATACAAAAAATAAAGGACTAAGTCCTGTTCCAGATTTTTGTAAGTACAAACTTCAAGCTGTACTTATGCATATTATACTATGAGAAATATTCATAAATAACCAAATAAGTTTGGCTGTTTATGAACAAATTTGTGTTATTTCATCCCAAAAGGTTTTGAAATGGTTGTGCAGTAGTTAGAGGTATTCATGTAATTCTTCTTTGTTAGTTGCTGCATATGTTTTTGTGTTTGTATAGCATAAAGTAATCAGTATTTATAACCATCTCATCATTAATATTTCAGTTAGTTTACTTTTACTTGTTTTAATATGAATGAATTTCTTCACAGGTTTTGAGTGAAATTATATTCTCAGCATAATTGGCAGTCATTCTGAAAGTGCACTAAAGAGATTTATTACAGTAATGATTAAAAAAGAAAATATGTAGGTGAAAAGCAAAAATGCAGCAAATATGGCATATTGAATAACTGTATATTTGTTCCGATACGTAATACAAACCCTCGGTCCTTTAACAATAGGAAGGTAACTAGCGGCAGCTGGGACGGTCGTAAGCTTCGAACAAGGGGAGAACGGTAGTTAACTGCTTGTCCGATCGTGCGCGCGCCCGCGCGCCCGAGAGGTGAAGAATCACTTTTGCTTTCGGCCGCGGGTGTGAAGGACGTGTTCGTCATCGCTCTCTGCCCGCTTCATCGTCGTATGCTTTGTTTATATTGTGTTTTCTACTAATGGTTTGTTTGACTTGAAAATGAAACTGTAAGTACACTGTTTTCATTTTCATTACTTAATTATGAACCAACATAGAGCTATCGCCGTAGATGCGGCGATTTCCTCTCTTTTCATGAATTGAACCCTTGAATTATGTCTCGATGCCGACGCTCGCGCCGAGTCATGTATTTGGGCGAAAGTGTGTAATTGAAAAATGTAAGTACTTTTTTCATTATATTTTTGCCCTGTGCGTTCGTTACCGAGAGCGTGATTGCGCTCGGCACGAGCCTTTTATTTTGTATGATAAAATGCAATGAAAGTGGATTCGCAATGCAGTATTCTTTTCATTTTCATTTATTTATTTGCATAATTTAATTTGGATCAATTTTCGCTCTTACCCGGGAATTGATCCTTACGATTATTTTCTGTGAAAGTGAAATCGCAAGTGCAGTATTCTGTTTCATTTTCATATATATTTTATGATAGTATCATATTATTTGGATCAAGTTTCCGTTCTTACCCGGGAATGATCTTTTCCCCTTTAAGTTTCTATGAAGTGAATCGCAAGGGCAGTATTCTGTTTTCATTTTCATATTACTTTTCACTGCTGTGCGGGGGTAGGGGAAGCGAAGGTCTGCCAGGAAGTCGTCGGAAAGCTCTCCCGCGACTCCCTTGGTATCCGATTCTTCGTCTTCCTTCCTGCCCCCCGCTCAGCTTCTTCGTTGTATTTTGTATTTGGGTCTTCCTTGCGTTCGGGGTGGGGCATGTCCCTCCCCCCCGTGCGTGAGGGAACCCTCTTACTAATCTGTCTGTGCTACCGCAGGTGCTACATCCGTGGGAGACTACCTTGGACAGGTATGGGCCACTGCGGCTGCAGGGCGTGCCTAGCATCCACGATCTGCTGCAGCGTCTAGCGAGGTCTGGGGCGGTGACCTTGGAGCGGTCTCCACTACAACCTCCACCCTGGCCACGCCTTATGCTTATGCGCTTCCCCCCGCTGGTCTACACTCCCCATGCTGTGTCGGTGACGCCGTCTGCCGCTTCTAGGGCCGGTCGCCGCCGTACCGAGGAGGGGTATGCCGCTGCCGCCTGTGTTTTCTTCGTGTTGCCTGCCCCAGACTTCCGCTGTTCCAGCAGCTCGCCCCTGGACCGGCCGCCAGTACCCAGGTTCCCGCTGGCTGCCGATGATTCTACGAGGCGATGGCTGGGCCTGCCGTACCTGTCGCTGATGTGGTTCCCGCTACTGGCTTGGCTGTCCCTTCTGTGTTTACCGCTGCCGCTGTTCCTGCCGCTCCTGAGCTGGTTGCTGTTCCTGTCGCTCCTGGTTCCTGCGCCTGTCCATGCTGGTCCTGCCCATGGTGTGTCTTCCCCCTCCCCCCGTCCCAGGTCCTTCCGGACAGGTGCAGTCGGGCCGTGTTGCTTCGGCAATAGGCCCGACTCCGGCCTGGATGGAGGACCTGACGACTGTCCTGCGTGAGCTGACGAAGAAGAGGAAGGTGTCATCTTCGTCTTCGTCTGCTGCTGCCTCTTCCCCCACCCTTCGACTTCTAAGGCCCATAAGCCGAAGAAGAAGAAGGCGGCCTCCTCCCCCCCTAAGAAGTCTCCTCGTGGGAACTTCTAAGGGCCCGTCCCACCTCGGTGGGACGGGGGGGTCCTTCTGCTGGTCCTCCTGCTCCTTCGGGGAGCGGGGCCCGTCTCCCCTTCCGTAAGGAAAGAGATAGACGGGGACCAGGAGGGAGTATCGGTTAGCTCTGGTACTTCCTCGCCTGGTGCTAGCGGCGATGCCGCTACGCCAGGTTCCGGCTCGGTCTCTCGTTCGCGAGAGATCCCGAGTGTACGCTCTCCCTCGGGAGACCGTGCAGCCAAAGTTTCGGCGCCAGAGTTCGCTCAGCGCCAAGACCACGGCACGGAGCAGAAGGCTGGCGAGAACCGCTCAGGTGACTCTCGCCAGGCCAGCGGCCGCTCTCGCAGCGACCAGCTGGTAACGGGGTTTTTTCCCCCTAAGAAGACTCCTTCGGGAACTTCGAAGGGCTCGTCACACTCCGGTGTGACGGGGGGGTTCTTCTGCTGGTCCTCCTGTTCCTTCGGGAACGGGGCCCGTCTCCCCTTCTGAGAAGAAGAAGAAGACGGGGACCAAGGGTGTGCTGGCTACCGCTGGTACACCCTCGCCTGGTCTTGGCAGCTCTGCTGCTAAGCCAGGTACCGGCGGCTCGGTTTCTCGTCCGCGAGAAGTTCCGAGTGTACGGTCTCCTTCGGGTGACCGTGCAGCCAAAGTTAAGATGCCTGAGTTCGCTCAGCGTCATGACCGAGGCACGGAGCAGAAGACTGTCGAGAGCCGCTCAGGTGACTCGCCAGGCCACGTTCCGCCGCTCGTAGCGACCAGCCGGTACCTCGGGTGGACGTGACGGTCTCTGACCGGCCACGGGTTGAGGCTGGGAAGAGGTCCCCCAGGTCCCCTCGACCGACGGTACCAGCCTCGGCTGGTACCAGCCTCGGCTGGTACCAGCGGTTTGACGTGCCGCGAGGACGCTCACCGGTCTCACCGCGAAAGCGAGCTCTGCAGGTCACCTGACCGCCGCTCCCACAGGGACCGGGCGGATACGGTGACCAGCAGCAGCTCGTCTGACGCACGGGACCGGGGTCGACGTGCTCAGTCGAGCCGCTCGCCACAGGTGAGCGGCACGGCCAGGCCTGCAGATCGATCCCCACCGCGGGTTGGTGGATCGGCTGCAGCCCCCCGCGTACGCTGGTCCTGCCAGCGAGCGGGGGGGGAGCGTCAGGTCTGTCTCTCCACTACCTTCAACTTCCTCGGGCTACACCGGGAAGAGCGAGGTAGCTAAGAAGAGATTCGTGAGAGGTTGCGCCGCTCCACGATCCCCGTCACGACGCCGCACATGCCACGTATGGTCTTAGGACCACCAGGACGTACGCGCAAGTGATTGGAGGCGACCGTCAGGGGGGGGAGGGGGTAGCGTCAGTTCTGTCTCTCCGATACTTCAACTTCCGGGCTTGGCAAGACGCCAGGAAGAGCGAGGTATATAGGAGTGATCGTGAGATTGCGCCGCTCACTGATCCCGTCACGACGCCGCACGTGCCAGGTATTGTCTTAGACCAAGCCATGGACGTACGCGCAAGTGATTGGAGGCAACGTCCAGGGATCTGTTTGCTGGTCCGTTCTTCTGAAGGAGGAGGGTCTTGGGAGCTGCTCTTGTTGGAGGGACTGGACGGTCCTACTCCTCAAGACGCTGTAACTTCCGAGATTCAGAGTAACTTTGCCCAGGTTATTGCACTGATTCGTCAGCACAACGACCTGGGGGAAGGATCGCCGCTCCCACCAGCAGAGCCCATGTCTCTGCTCGAGTCGTTTTGGGGCCCGAGAGGGAACCCAAACCGACGGTGGGTTTGCCGCGATCGGAGCTTGCCGATTCTGTCTTGAACCAGAGTCTCGTCTCCGGACAAGAAGGCTCTCTCAGTTCTGGCCGGTCGATCAAGCTACTTCCACCTCCTCTACTGCGACAGCGGCGTTTCTACGTGTCTTCGGACACCGTATTTAATACTCCTTCGGTCCTCCTGAGAGGTTTCGACCTCGACGAGGACTGGAATGAGTCGGAGGACGGTATCGGCTCTCTCCTGTCAGGTGTCGATCAGCCCCACCCAGACGACGTTCACAGTGGCGGCAGACCCTTACCTACAGTATGAGTTCGTAACCCTCCTCGGGAAAACTTTTTCTCCTGACGATACGTTTTCCCAGACTCTGAGAGGCCATCGCCGCAAGGCGATGGCTGCTCCTAACTCTTCTCCCAACTGCTAGTTCCACTGGGAAGGCGAGCGAGTATCCAATTCCCCCCCCATTCCCTCTCCCCTTACGGCTACGAGGGAAAGGGGAGGGATCCTACAGAGATTTCTCTGTAGTATTCCACGTTGGGGACTGCGCTACCAGGGGGACCTTCGGGTCCTACCTGACGTAAGCCCCGGTCGTTGAGGAGGGATCCTGCCCAGTTCTCGATTTCTACGGGAATCGAGAGGACCACCAGCCGATATCGTTTGACGAATTCGGTGGGGGTTTCGCAGACTGCTTAGAATTCTACGGAATTTCTAGCGCATTCAGAGTGTTAGAGTTTCTTACGATCTCCAAACACTTAGGCGAGACCACGGTCCAAAGTGAGCGAGACGAGAATCCCCGATATGTTACACGATAATCGGGAACCTCGCCTATGCTCGAATTCCTGGAATTTCTAGCATTAGGAAGAAGACTGCTGCTGAAAGAAGACTATCTCACAACAGGCGACCAACCTGGAATAGAGAAGAACGGACGGAATATCCAGTTTGGCTTGAACTATCGTCTTAGTATTCTGTTCACCATTGAAGCTTTCCTTCGAGGAAGACTTCTTCACTTTCTTTGATAGAGACCGAAGGTGGTCGATCTCCAATCCTTATTTGTTTTCTTGAAGGAAAGAATTTAGGATGGAGATCGTTGTTCAGAATCCTACAAATATACTACGTATATTAACCTCTGCGACATGATTCTGCTAAGCAGTTGAATGGTCGAGGGGTAGCGCATATCCTGGTTATTATACGGATTGCGACTTAGACGAAAAGTATTCTAATTGAACTGCAACCCAGTTGCCTGCAACCTCCCAGGACTTTCCAGTTTCAATTTTATATACTTATGGTGTTGTCACAACAACACCATTTAAGCTTTTATATTTACCGAAATTCGTTTCGCTTAAATATAATTGCTCGAGCATATCTTTTTATGCTCGGTTGGGGTTCTAGCCGAACGCATTCCTTCGTGGAAAGGATTAGCTTGGCAACTCAGGATGACGAGTCAGCGACAGCTACTGCGTATTGAATTGCCCGCATGGCATTTCAGTACCAGCTGCCGCTTTGAGATGGACGGTTAGTTATGTCTTTCTCACCTGCTTTGATTGAATACCAACCGTATCTCTGCCCAACAATCACGGACTTAAGTCTCTGATTAACGGGATTCTCGCATACATGAATGACCATCTACTGCTGTGACGCTAGTATTCATCGTCTTCGGTATTGCGAGAATTTTAAACAGAGATATCTATTCGACTCTCATCTTTCTGTTTACCGCACGGTAAACAGAATTCTGTAATAGTCTCTTGCTGCATCGTATCTCGATAATGCGAATGATTTTTGCTGAATCTGAGTTTGTCCTCAAAATATCTTGTATTCGGAGGTGTACAATTGTTCATTGTTCACCCCCAGATTAGCAGATGTATTGAAAGACATCGCCTACTACCACACTTGCGGCTTCTCTACTTCCAAACGTTCAGCCCATGAGAAGCAGTTCTTCAAGCGGCTCTCCCCTGTGTTTCATTACTGAAGAACGCCCCGCTTTCATTGCACAACGGACAGCAATGAAATGGCGGTTAGCGTTTTCAGTCATTTGTAAGCACAGGTTTAGAATCTTGAGATTCCTTCTCTCGATTCAGCTGGAAGACGTAGGTTGCATTCATTGCTACCTTCGCTCAACGTCCATAGTGTTGTTCTCCTTAAGCTGAGATTCAACGTCTATGAGATTTTCTTGCCATCAGGGACCTCGGTCTTTTGAAGGCAATTGACTTTCGCCTTTTGAGCTTATGCATTAAGAGAATCATCGCCGCGCCGTCCGGCATCGGTGACTAACAAATATTTTATTTGTTTGGTCTATCAGCATAACTTTAAAGGGCGAAGGTCACGTGACTTACCCGGATGCTTAGACAACTTGCCTCTACTGATTCCGAACCAGTCAGTCGGGCAGCTGTCAGAGCGCCCAAGAGTCAGTTACGAACTGATGCTGTGGACTTAGTTCGGTTGTTCCAGAGCAATCATTACTTCGTCTTAATAGCTTGTCAGTATGAGTACTGTACATAACCAAAGTCGAGAAGAGGGATAGGTCATAAGACGAATATTCCCTTCTTCTTTTCGTCTTAGGTAACTGCATTGACTTCTCTTGAGAAGTCAAGCACAAAGGGATGGGGATTTGTGACGCTCGATTTCGTACCGATCTTCGTAGCGAAGACTCAGAACCCTTCGGTAACTGACGATTGGTTCGAGTCCTTCACAATACCCTCCAATAATGGACTTCACCGCTCCGATACGAAGGCTATGCTGCTTTGTCCTGTGAAGGCGCGACGGAGCTGTCTGAAGAAACTCGACACCCAGGAATGAGTGTGGACGCCTCTTCATCATCTCTCGCGTTCCGCAAGAACTTCTCCGTGGCGCAGGTAATGAAGGCAGGCGCCTGTCCAAACCAACCGGACCGCATGCCAACCTCCTTCTACCTTCAGGATATATTGCCCACAGTTCCTTGGATCTTTTTTTTTTTTCCTTGGGAACCGTGGTGGTTGCTCAACACGTTGTGTAGTTAACCCAGACCCTCGCAGGCTGAACAGCATCGAGTCCTGGTGTGACCGTAAGAATGGATGAGGAATGAGAGTGTGACTGGCTCCTCTTCCCATCTTTTTTCTTCCCTCTACCTCTGGGTAGAGGGGACACAGTCGTCACCCTGCTGGGGTAAGGACGAGATGCAGGTGAGCTACTCAATAGAGCACCATCCTATCCCTTTCAGTAGGGATAGAAGTAAATATCCACCACTTCCTCCAACAAGGGGGAAGGAAGTGGATGCCAATTTGAGACAAACCCATCATTTTATGATTGTCTCTTGCAAACAGGAACAAGTTCTTGCTTGCTGGTACGAAGAGATACGCTTGCCTCTCTCTTAGTACTTGGCCCAGAGGTCTGACCATTGATCCTGCGGTGCACACCCCGATCAATCGGACAGAGGTTTGGATCCCTCCCTTGCTCTTACGACCAGGGAGGCACTCCAGGGTTGGACGAACACCAGTCTGTTCACCAAAAAGACTCAGATTCCTCCCACCAAGAAGTGAGTCTTCCTATTGTTAAAGGACCGAGGGTTTGTATTACGTATCGGAACAAATGACAATTTGTCGAAAATTGCATTTTTCCTAACTATACAAACCTGAGGTCCTTTACATATAGTCCACCTCATGCCACCCCTCACTCTGCAACAACTTTTTGCATGGGCCTAAACGCAAAAGTGATTCTTCACCTCTCGGGAGTGGCGCTGGGCCGCGCGCACGATCGGACAAGCAGTTAACTACGCTCTCCCTTGTTCGAAGCTTACGACGTCAGCTGCCGCTAGTTACCTTCCTATTGTTAAAGGACCTCAGGTTTGTATAGTTAGGAAAAATGCAATTTTCGACAAATTGTCATTTTTTTAGGCTACTATGTTGTCAGTTATCTAAATTTACCATCCTAAATGTACAAGCTTTATGAGTATCATGGATGTACCCTAAAAAGTTTATTTTGGTGCTGTTGGGTTTTTCTTCCTCGGTGGCATAGTTTGGTTGCTTCATCACAGTTAATTACTGCCTTATTATTTTAGGATACAACTTGTGCATTTGGCTCATCTTCCTTTTGTCAAATAAGAGTATTACCATATTTATTCTTGCCTCTGCTGAGCAAGATATTCTTCCACCAAGCTATGGTAATTTGGTTCCGACACGGCATACAAACCTTCGGTCCTTTTACAATAGGAAGGTACTAGCGGCAGCTGGATAGGTCGTAAGCTTTCGAACAAGGGGTTCGGTAGTTAACTGCTTGTCCGACAGGCGCGCGCGCGCGACTGGGAGGTAAACAAATCACTTTGCTTTCGGCCTCGCAGTGGATGGACGTGTTGTTCGACGCTCTCTGCCCGCTTCTCGTCGTTTGCTTTCTGAGTATTTGGTTGTAATTGTGTATGAAAGAGTTATTGTAAGTACAATTATTCTCTTTTTTCATATTAATTGCTGCCTTCAATTATTGATTATGATGGAATCTCTCGCCTCGCTACCCCACGGAGACTTTGCCCGGGTATCGAAGGGCGTAAATGCGGGAAGTTCAGATCATTCCCGGAGATTGACCCTCATATTTTGTGTGCTCGGTGTCGGGGCGCGAATGCACCCGAGCCGAGCCCTGTGATGTGTATTGATTGGTCGGTCGGGGAGGCGCAGTGGTCTTTGTATGAGGGCAGGAAGAAGCGAAGGCCTGCAAAGGAGTCGTCGGAAAGCTCTCCCGCGACTCCCTTTGGTGACGGACACTTCGTCTTCTTTCCTGCCGCCCGCTCAACTTCCACGTCTTCGCGCCTTCCCCTTCGGGGGGGTGTCTAGGTCCTTCTCCTCTCCTGACGTGTCGAGTGTGGAGGAGGGCGCTAGATACCCTGACGTAGAGTTGTACTCTGGGTCCTCTATCCGTTCGTCTTCGCGCGAACGGGTAGATAGGATCCTTCTAATCACCCGACTTTTGCCTCCTCAGGTGCGGTTGCCGCGAAGGATGACCTCGGACAGGTGTGGGCATCGTTGGGGCTGCAGGGCGTGCCGAGTGTCCAGGGGCTGCTCTATCATCTTGCTGGCTCCGTGGCGGTCACCCCCCCTGCAAACGGTCACGACCACCACCACGACCCTTACAACCCCTGGCTATGCTTCACCCCTCCTCACCTGGTGTACACCCAGCACGCGGTCTCTGTAACACCCACTACATCGGTGCAGGGGCCAGTCGCCGTAACTCGGGGGAGTGTGATGCCGCCACCTGGGTTTGCCGTGCTGCCGCGACCGGACTTCATGTGCCCGAAAGAGCTCGCCCTGACCTCCCACGGTACCATAGGATAGGCTGTGCCGCTGGTTCGACCACCTGTACCACCCACACAGTCTGCCGTACCTGCCGTGACCACCGCTGATGTACCTGTACCTGCTCCTGCTGTCTCGTCTGCCGTTCCTGTGATGTTCGCACCTGCTGATGTTTGTTCCTGTTCCTGGCGCCGCTGCTCCCGATGCTGGTCTGTTCGGACAGGTACGTCCGGGCCCTGTTGCTTCGGCAACAGCAGCCCCGGCTCCGTCCTGGATGACAGATCTGACATCGGTCCTGAGGAGGTTGACGAAGAAGAAGAAGAAGAGGAGGAAGGTGTCGTCGTCGTCTTCATCGTCTTCTTCGTCGTCGTCGTCGTCTGCCGCCTCTTCTTCCCCTTCTTCTTCTAAGGCTCCCCCGCCGAAGAAGAAGAAGGTCGCCTCCCCCCCCCCTAAGAAGTCTCCTTCGGGAACTTCTAAGGGCCCGTCTCGCTCTGGTGAGACGGGGGGTTCTTCGCTGGTGGCGCCCTGCTCCTTCGGGAGCAGGACCCGTCTCTTCTCCCGCAAGGAAGAAGACTACGGGGACCAGAGGGGTGCCGGCTAACACCGGCACTTCCTCACCTGCTGTCAGTGGTTCGGCCACAGCAGCAGGGTCCGGCTCGGCCGCTCGTTCGCGAGAGGTACCGAGTGTACGGTCGCCTACCAGCGAACCGTGCAGCCAGGAACCAGACCTCTGAGTCCGCTCAGCGTCAGGTTCACGGCACGGAGCGGAAGACTGGTGACAGCCGCTCACAGCGACTCTCACCAGGCCAGCTCTCGCTCTAGCGGCGAGCAGCTGGCTACCCGGGCGGACGTGACGGTCCATGACCGGCCACGGGCTGAGGCTGGGAAGAGGTCCCCCCGTTCGCGGCACCAGCCACGGCTGTACCAGCGAGCGTGACGCACCATGAGGATACGCACCGTCTCACCGTGACAGTGGAGCTCGCCGGTCGCCTGACCGTCACTCTCACAGAGAGCGATCGGTACGGCGACCAGCACAGCGTCCTCTGACACACGAGACCGGGGCCGCTGTTCTCTGGTCCAGCCGTTCTCCACAGCGAGACGGCTCGACTAGGTCTGCAGCTCGATCGCCACCGCGGGGTTGGCGTCGCCTGCAGTCCTCCAAGCCCGCTGGTTCTACCAGCGAGCGAGGAGAGAGCGTCAGGTCTTCCTCTCCCATACCTTCAAACCTCCTCGGGTTACACCGGGAAGGGGCGAGGTATTGAGGAGTGATCGTGAGGGGTGCGCCCTCAGGATCCCACCCGCCACCGCGTCGTACGCACCAGGCTCGGTTCTCGGACCAGCCAGGTCGTACGCACAGGTGGTTGGGTAGGAGACCGAGAGGGGGGCTGTCACTCTCCTCTCCTTGAGGGAGGAGGGTCTCGGGAGGTGCTCCTGTTTGAGGGACTGGACGGTCCAACTCCGCAGGATGCAGTCACTCCTGAGATCCAGAGGAACTTTGCCGAGGTTATTGCGATGATTCATCAGCACAACGACCTCGGGGAAGGATCGCCGCTCCCACCATCCGAGCCCACGTCCCGGCTCGAGTCGTTCTGGGGCCCGAAGAGGGAACCCAGACCGACGTGGGTTTGCCGACGTTCGGAGCTTGCGGACTCAGTGCTGGACCAGGTTGAATCGCTTGTCTCCGGACAAGACGGTTCGCTCAAGTCTGGCAGGTCGAGCAAGCTGCTTCCACCTCCTCTGCTACGACAGCGGCGGTTTTTACGTGCCATCTGAAGACCCGATGCCGCCCAAACAGGTGAACCGAGTTAGCCAGGCTGACTCCGGTTGTGGTCTCTGCAGCAGCTCCTGTCGAGAAACTGTGGTTCTCGCAGCAAGAGGCACTCGGAAACCTGGGAAATTACCGCCATGGCAGCTTTTCCAGGCCGTCTCCTGGCTAGATCTGTGGTCCCTCACAGTATCTAAGGTCGCAGCCAACTCGGGGGAATTTTCTCCCGAAGATGACTCGGCCTTCAGGAGAATTTGCCAGTTGGGGGAAGAGCATCTTCCTTGCCCACCAGACGGTGAACCTGTGGGCCAACCTGGTTCTCCGACGAAGGGACGCTGTCCTTACTCGGGTTCCAGGGCGGCCGGGCGTGAAGCGGCATTGGGGCTTCGAAACGGACCTCTACGAGTTCCACGTCTCTCTTCCCAGGAGAGATGGTGGACGCTGTCGGTGGACAGACGGCGCACTGACGACAGTGACCGTCTGGTTCATTCACCAGCAGTCTCGAAGGCTTCTGGGCAGCCTCGGACTGCGGCCAAGTCTAAGAGCTCGGCTAGCGCTTCCTCGGCGGCTAAGACGGTTGCTGCGTCGAACGGGGCCCCGACTCTGTTCTTCTTCGACTTCTGGCAAGGGGAGCCGTAACCACCGCCCTCCTCCCAGCCCTCCTCATCCTCCCGTGGAGGCTCTGGAAGAAGTCGAAGAAAGGGGGGAAACGCTAGGGACGGCGTTCCCCCTCACTGCTGCCGGAAGTGGGGGGGTGCCTGGCCAGCCATTGGGCAACTTGGCAGCGCTACGGCGCCGAGACCTGGATTGTAGATGTCCTTCGGAGGGATATCTATTACCCTTCGAATCTCGGCCACCCCTCACCTCCAACCGGTCCAACAGCAGTCGTACGTTCCAGGGTCATCGAAGGACGTAGCACTGAGACAGGAGATAAGACCATGCTGAGCAAGAGAGCTGTAGAGATCGTCACGGATCAGTCACCGGGCTTTACAGTCGA
>NC_087219.1:32585214-32627773 GCF_015104395.2 Macrobrachium nipponense
GTGTACCAATCCAATGTGGGCTGTTTTCAGAAGTTGGTGCAAAAAGAAGGGCATTTCCTCCACCTCTACCTCTGTGAGCCAGATAGCGGACTTCCTTCTTTACTTGAAGGAAGAAGTGAAATTAGCGGTACCCACGATAAAGGGCTACAGGAGCTTGCTTTCCGTATTCTTCAGACATAGAGGACTGGACTTGGCAAATAACAGAGACCTTCATGATCTCATCAGATCTTTTGAGACTTCGAAGGTTCCTCAGCCAAAAGTACCATCTTGGAACTTAGACTTGGTTCTTAAGTTCCTGATGTCAAGCCAGTTCGAACCGCTCCACTCAGCTTTGCTTAGGAACCTGACAAGAAAGACCCTTTTCCTAACTGCTCTGGCGACGGCGAAGAGAGTTAGCGAGATCCAGGTTATAAGCAAACAGATTGGGTTTAAGGATCACAGTGCTGTATGTTCTTTGAGCCCTACGTTCTTAGCAAAGAACGAAAACCCTTCCAACCCTTGGCCGAAGACGTTTGAAATCAAGGTTTGTTCATGAAACTTACCTGTCAGATATATATATAGCTGTATTCTCTGAAGTCCGACAGAATTTCTAAAAACTTACGACACATGTAGTGGGAGTAGGGTGGTTAGTACCCATTCCCACCGCTGGGAGGCGGGTATCAGGAACCATTCCCATTTTCTATCAGATTTCTTCTGTCGCCGGTGTTGTAAACACCTGTTTACAGCACCTCCGCCTCAGGATTTTGGAAAACTTTCTTTGCTTGAGTATCCTCTTGACTTTTTGGTTATTTGTTATTGGATCGATAGCTTGGCATACGTGACTTTGGATTGTTTTTTAATTTGGCTTGGTTTTTTCCTTAAAATTGTCAGGTTCTAGTTCGGTTAGTGCCAGAGTGTGTATGAAAGATGAATGCAAGGTGAGGCTACCAAAAACCTTGGTTGATCCTCACACGTGTAGGTTGTGGGGGCAGTGTGTAGGTATGATTTTCGCTGCACGAGTGTGAAAGTTTGAGTGATGCACATGGAAAGACGTATGAATCCTATGTTAATAAATTAGAGAGTGATAGGATCAGGAGGTCTTCCTCCAGGAGTAAATCGGGTAGCAGACAGGGTATTAATGTAACCCCTTCTAACCCTTCTTTAGATTTTGTGACTCCTAACCCCGTAGTGTTGCCCTCGGGCCCTCAAGTGGTGTGTGCGGAGGGTAATGCCCTTTCGCTTATTTTAGATTCATTGAAAACTCTGGAATCTAAGGTTCTTGCCCTTGAAAACAGTCAAAGTGCTAGTGTAGTGATAGTGCCCTAGTGAAGTGGAGGGGGCGTCAGATCAGCCCTATAGCGCCTCTAGGCTGGGACCTCTGCCGGACTCCCAGGACTCAGGGAGAGGGCATGTCGAAGGCGAAGGAGGGTTACGGGGATCCCCCACCGATCTGACGTCCCTTCAGCAGTACCTGTTGACGCTTCCCAGGCTGCTAAGGAGCGTGCTCGAGCACGTATCCTAAAGGATTGTTTCTCGTCTTCCGACGCGTCCTCCCCGCGCAAGGGGTGGGAATCTCATTCGGATTCGCGACCTTTGAAGAGGACGTTTCAAGATCAGGACGCTTCACGTCATGCTTCATCTGATTGGCATTCTTCTCCGGAAAGCGTGTCCTTTCCGCCCCAGAAGAAGGCTAGGTCGTCTTCTGATGATGACGCCTTAGAGCGCCCCAGTCTCTCTAGAGCCAAGGCTGTTCCTGGGAGAAGGAAGAAGGCGTCCCCTCGCCCCTCACCTTCTCACAGGCATAGCTCTTCTCCTCGTAAAGAACCTGCGCAGACGGAGATAATCCTTGCTATGCAGCGACAACTGGATGCTTTACTTAAGCGGAAGGAAACGGTTTCTGGTCGTAAGAAGGACGACAGACTTCCGATCAAGAGATCAAGACAGTCTTCTCCGCCTGCTCGTCTTTCGTCCCCGTTTCCTGGTATTTCATCTTCTAGACTTCGTTCTCCCCAGCGTTCGTCTAGAGGTGGAAGTAAACGTCAGGAGAGAGAGAGGTTTCTTCATTCTGCCCTCTCTCTCGACGTGAGGACGCTCGGCGTTCCGACATCGACGTTTCTGAAAAAGATGTTTTGGTTTCTGACGGACGGAATTTGGTACGTCCTGCTCCGCTTCATCATGCTTGTGTTGACGTTCATCGGGACGCTCGTCAAGTGTCAATTCCTGTCTCTTCGCGGGACGATCGTAGAGACGCTTCGAGGGACGCTAGGAGAGACGCTCCGCTCATCGCTTCTTTGGACGCTTCGTTGGACGCTGATTTGGATGCTTCGTTGGACGCTCGGAGGGATGCTAGGTTAGACGCCCCGATGGACGCTAATAGTCATTGTCGTAAGAGCTTCTTGGACGCGATTACAGAAGTTCGCTCTCGATCGGACGTTGTTCCCGAGTCTTTAGATGACTCTACACGTCTTCCTTCTACTTCGCGTTCTACTCAAGTTGTGATTGCTGATCCTGTGTCGGCTAACGATTCTGTTAAGGGTACGTTACCCTCTTCTTCTCGTCATCGGTCTGGAGTGAAAGGTCTTCTGCCTCTTTCTTCAGAGTTTAACTCGGGTAAGGAAGAAGGGGAATTGAGCTGTTCTTCGGAGGAGGTTGACGAAGAACAACCCTCGACGTCGTCTTCTTCAGACTATCAAGTTTTGGCTCGGCTGCTCCGTGATTCTTTTGGAGATACCTTCCTTCCTTCTGCTCCTCCTTCTCCTCCATCGCAGTTTTCGTCGTCGAAAGCTAAGAAGACACCAGGGTTTGTAAAGATGAAGACGTCTTTGTCTACCAAGAGGGCTTTCCGGAAAGTTAACACCTGGATGGAGACTAGGAAAGCTAAAGGAAGCACCACTTTCGCCCTGCCTCCATCTAGACTTAGCGGTAAGGCAGGGATGTGGTATGAAACCGGTGAGGAGTTAGGTTTGAAGGTTCCGACGTCAGCTCAGGGAGATTTCGCCAGCGTTGTAGATGCCTCAAGAAGAGCTCTGTTAGCCTCAGCAAAGGTGTCGTGGACTACTTCAGAAATGGATCATCTGTTGAAGGGTCTGTTTAGGTCCTTAGAAGTCTTTAACTTCTTAGACTGGTGTCTCGGAGTGTTAGACAACCAGTCTCGTAAGCCAGATTCGATCAGCTTGGGGGAGCTGTCCAGTGTATTGTCATGCATGGACAAGGCCGTCAGGGATGGCTCAGAGGAGTTAGCATCTCATTTTTCAGCAGGCGTGCTGAAGAAGAGATCGCTGTATTGCAATTTTGTGGCTAAGTATGTCTCGCCCGCACAGAAGACAGAACTTTTATATGCACCGTTCTCGAGTCATCTCTTCCCCCAGGCTTTGGTGAAGGATCTGGCAGTAAGTCTTCAGGAGAAAGCCACTCAAGACCTTTTGACACAGTCGTCGAGACGTCCTGCTGTCCCTTCCACGTCTTCAGGAGTCCAGTCTTTTAAGAAGCAGAAGCCCTTTCGTGGAGGATCTTCAGCTAGATCTTTACCCCGAGGAAGGGGTCTTCCTAGAGGTAGAGCCCCGGCTAAGTCCAGGGGCAAGAAGTGAGAATGCGTGCCTTCAGTCACCGGTAGGAGCCAGGCTTCAGTTGTTTGGAGGAGCCTGGAGAGAAAGAGAGGCAGACACCTGGTCTCTCAATATCGTAGAGAAGGGGTACAAGATTCCGTTCGTAAAGCCTCCCCCTCTGACTTCCACTCCCAGGGACTTGTCCCCGTCTTATCCTCAAGAAAAACAAAGGATTCTTTTCGATCTGCTCGAGCAGATGCTCGAGAAACGAGCAGTGGAACAGGTGTCTGCCAGGATTTTACATCAGATTGTTTCTTGTTCCGAAACACTCGGGAGGGTGGCGGCCAGTCTTGGACGTAAGTCGTCTGAACCTCTTTATAGAAAAGCAAAAGTTCAAGATGGAGACACCTCAGTCAGTTCTGGGGGCCTTAAGACCGGGGGATTGGATGGTATCGCTCGATCTTCAGGACGCATACTTTCACGTCCCAATACACCCCCAGTCTATGAAGTACCTTCGGTTCGTCCTGAAAGGAAAGGTGTTTCAGTTCAGGGCTCTTTGTTTTGGTCTGAGTACGGCCCCATTTGTGTTCACCATCTTAATGAAAATAAGTGGCGATGGTGGCTCCATCTTTCCAACATCAGGATCTCCGCTTCTAAACCTGGACGACTGGGCTCAATACGAGCTTCTTCGCAAGACCCGGTGCCTGTGGAGGCGAACCTGAAAACGACTCTAGTCTTTAGCTGCGTCCCTTGGGACTTGCTTTTCTTGGGGGGGGGGGTGAACGTCGAAAAGTCAACATCTGACCCCAACACAGTTCCAATCGTGTATCTGGGGATTCAGATGGATTCAGTGGCTTTTCGGGCTTTTTCCGTCCCAGGAACGTCAGCAACAAGGCATAGAGATAGCTGTCAGCCTTTCTAGGGAAGGAGTTCATGCTCGGTGAGGGAATGGATGAGTCTGCTGGGGACCATTTCCTCGCTGGAGAAGTTTGTGCCTGGGGAGGCTACACCTCCGACCTCTTCAGTTCTTCCTGTCGGACATTGGACAGAGAAGGACAACTTCGATATGATCTTTTTTTTAACCATCTCAGAAGAGGTGAAGAGCCATCTAAGATGGTGGCTCGATCCGTTGAAGCTCTCAGAGGGCATATCCCTCAAGCTTCGGAACCCTGACCTAGTGTTGTTCTCCGACGCGTCATCCACGGGGTGGGGAGCAACACTAGGGGGGGAGGAAGTGTCAGGCACCTGGAGAGGGGAACAGGTAGCCTGGCATATCAACTTCAAGGAGCTGGCAGCGGTTCAGTTAGCGCTCCAGTTCTTTCAGGACAAAGTCTCCCGTCGAGTAGTTCAAGTCAACTCGGACAATACCACAGCCCTGGCATACTTGAAGAAACAAGGAGGAACTCACTCTCGCTCCCTGTTCGCTCTAGCGAAGGAAATTCTGCTTTGGGCGAAGGCGAGAGAGATCACGATCTTGACAAGGTTCATTGCCGAAGTCGAGAACGTCCGTGCGGATCTCCTCAGTCGACAAGGACAGTTGCTGCCGACAGAGTGGACCCTCAATCAGGACGTATGCCAGGAGCTGTGGAGTCTTTGGGGACGCCCCTTGGTGGACGTTTTTGCAACCGCAAGGACGGCGAGACTTCCTCTTTACTGCTCCCCAGTTCTCGATCCGGGGGCAGTAGCAGTGGACGCCCTGTTATGGGATTGGACGGGCCTAGACCTCTACGCATTTCCCCCCTTCAAGATTCTGGGGGAAGTGATGAGAAAGTTCACAGCTTCGGAGGGGACGAGGTTGACGTTAATCGCCCCCTTTTGGCCTGCAGCGATCTCCATATTCCTGCCATACCTGCCAGTGATTTGCCTGGCAACCCCCCACTGGTGTGGCTGAGTGATGAGAGGCGCCCATCCTATTGTCTTGAACCTCTCCCTCTTCCCCTAATCCCCCTCCCTCTGTTATTTCTATTGTGAAAGGGCAGATGAGCTAACTTCTTTGGGGAAGAGGGTCTTGTTGCTCTATTAGGGATATTATGTCTCACTGGCTTCTTACGAGGTATTTGCTTGACTTCCAGATGTTTTTGTAACTGCCTGCTGTACTAATCTATCGTTAGTGTCCATCCTTCTTCTATCTATAGCCTCTTCCAGTATGCCCTCTGGCAACAGCAATTGCGACTCTAGGCTATACCCATTCCGCATTGCTAGCAGGGAATCCAAATCAACAGTACAACCGTTAATCTAGCCGAAAGCCTGCATCTCTCCTCATTAACAGGATATTTGCCCAAACATTGGCACTTAAATTTGTCAAGTACGCAATGCTTTGAACCAAAGATCTAACCAAGAAGCAGTCTGGAAGACAGAAGAAGCCGTTGCTTCTAACGTAGCAGCTTCCTGGCAAGTCATTGAAGGGCATTCCATCTTAACTTGATCCAAGGTTAATCGAGGCCTTAACCTTACCACATTTGGTTTAATTTGTCTAGATAGCAAAGGAACCATTGGTGTCGTATAATATTTCCTATGTTTCATCATTGGGGGGGAATAAACTTAAACAATCTATTCAATCTTAAGGAATTATCCCTTCCCGCAATCCGTGCATTTACGTGTTGTAAAATGGACTCCGCATGACTTGAACATTGTAATTCATACGACACCTTGGTATCCTTTTTCAGTCCAAACACCATGTCAATCCCCAGAGAAAGAGAAATTAAAAAGAAAAGTTAAAAAGTGAAATGAATAAAATCTGGCAAACTAAAACCGGCTTTAAAACAAATAGTAGAAAGTAATCACGTCCATCTTAAAGGCGGTAGGAAAGTAACTGGCTTGTTACGGGGCGCCGAGGGCATTCTGGGTACTACGTGCCCCGTGACCTGGTATAGATTCCAATAGTCCCTGGATCTCACAAGTTTAATTTTAATTCTACTGGTTTCCAGCTTGGCGCTAGTATTATCTTAATGTTTAAGTCCGAAGGTTTGTTTCGTATATGAACAAATATATTTCCAAAGAATTTGAGTTAAAGTAATCATTTAAGAATAATTTTGTAATAAATAGAATATTTTCTGGGCTCAGCTCGTGTCGGCCTATGAAAGTATCCTTAATATCATTCTTTCTAGGTAAAAGTTAGCCTAAAATTACCAGAGAAAAACAAAATTAAGAAAATGTCAGTAAAAAACTGACTCGCTCACTCTTAAAAAGAAGTGTCGGTATGAAACATAGGGGCGTAACGTGTGGAACACTACCACGAGACAGACACCAATTAGAACTTCCTTATCAAAATCCCCCCAAGAGAGAGCTGATACCAACGGGCGATGCAGCCCCTACTACTACTACTAGAGGACGCCACGGACAGCAGCGCCCCTAGCGTTCATCCTTAATTTTTAGCGCTAGCGTCAAGACGCAGTTTTTTCCTTGTGCTGTGCTATTTCGGGATTTATCCTTGGTAACTAAAATGGAACGCGCTGCAATTGCCACGGCTAAGTTAAGTAACTCATAAGTAATATTTTACCACAATATTATCTTCCGGGTACCAGTATTTTCCTCTTAATAGGTCATATACGGTTCCCGGTTGTCTCGTGGCGGCCATGCTGCCTCGAAGTAATAATTCCCCGGTCCTCCATACTGGGACTTCTTATACTTATGGGCTTATTCTCACGTTCTTTTGTTTTACATCGAGTTTTAGCTAGTTTAGCCCTCTTACCATTCTCTTAGCTGGTATTTAGGGCTATCATTATTTATTCTGGCCCAGCATCCCGGCTCTTGCTCTACATCGGCTATCGCTGGCTCCGAGTAGGCTACTGTTTCTTGGAATAGTTTTGCCTCCTCCTGGGCTTCTTTCTCTTTTCCTAAAAGTGTCTCTTCCACCTTTCGATGTATTTTTATTATTATTATTGTTATTTAGGGTGTTAGGCTAGCCTAGGTGCTTGTTCCATGTTTTGGTACAGCTTGGTTCACGTGGCCCTACCGCGGGTTGTGGTGATCGCGGCCTAGGCCACTAGTAGTCACGTGTTCCAATAGCACCTCACCCTGCCCCCTTCCCTCCCTCTCTGATGTAGGAGGAGCTGGGGGACCCCTGGATTGTCATAACACCTCTTAGCCTTCTCTCTCATTCCGGAGGTGCCGGGAGGTTCCACCAGCAGGGGGTTTAGGGCGACCACTAGGAGGTACCGGGTCTCCATACGGGTAGTTTGGTGAGGTGGGGGAGGAGTAGGCCATCCCTCCCCCCTTTCCTCGCTCCCGCCGTGTTTTCACCGGGACCTCCTTTTCCCCCCCATACCCATTACTCAGCCACCTCCCTTACGATACGAAAGGAGCTTCCGTCGCAGCGGGGCCCCTTTGTTAATAGGTTATTGGCTCCACTAGCGGGTAGGGTGGGTACTATGGATGGTCGTTAGCTTGCCTACTATATCCTTATCTCTCTCCCCCGCTACCGGAAGGGAGCTTACCCTACCTACGCACTTCTTCCTAGTAGACGGGTGGAGAGAAGTTGGTTTTGATGTTATTACTGTACTATGTTAAGGATATATACCCTAATTTAAGATGTTTTCTTTACAATGAATTGTGTTTTTATTTATTATGTTTATCACCATCCCCGCCATTTTACGTTGTGGTTTCCTTTACCACCACTTCTAGTTGGTTGATTTTTGTGCCTCCGCCACTGGCGGAGCCAGAGACTCTTCCAACATGGTTACCACACGTATTTTGGTGGGGCTCTGGTTTCATCTAACTTTATCGCTCCGGCACCAGCGGAGCATATGTTAGACTGTAAGTATTACTCGTACTCATGTACGTTTCTACTTACAGGCTACCAACTGTCAGGTCCTCGCTTGCAATGCGACGTTGCACGACCCCTGCGGACACGATGAGTGCAGGTCTCCTGCCCGTGTGCCACCCTCTTCAACGAGTCGCATCGTTTGGCATCCCGGGCCTGCACTCCTTTGCGTATCTACTGGTCGTCATCTGGTAGGATGGGGTAAGACCATTATGAAACTTGTTATCAATTTACTAACACTTTTAGTTCGTAAGTTTGTTAACTCTGTCCGCAATTGGTAGCTAATTCAGCCTTTCTTTCAGGCTAGCGGGGTGAGGGAAGTCGCCCTCCGCCACTCTGAAAAGCGTGGGTAGGCGCTTTTGGGAAGAAAAACGCCCCCGCCAAGGGCCAGCCCTCAAATTCTGGATAAAAAGCTGGCCATCCAGATCTTCCCTGCGGGCAAGTCGACGGGCTACGTCGATCCCTTGTCCGCCGCGATAATAGCCGCCATCCAGCAGACCTTCAGCAGTCGTTGGGGCTCGTAGCCGCCCAGGAGCCGGTCCCGGACGTCGCCGGCCTGGATCTGAACATCGAGCCGATGGCGGTAGTGAGTGAGGGTTTGTTGGTTGAGGTAGGTTTGTCGGGCGCCCAAGGTCTTTCCTTGGACGCTCCTGGATCTTCTCCTGTCCCTTCTTCTTCCGCATCTTTCCAAGGCTTTCCGGGTTCTGAGATCCCTAGCCGCACTCCCGCTCTCTCTGTACCTCCCAAGGAGAAGGGAAAGAGAGAACCGAAGACTCTGTCTAAGTCGACCTTCTAGAAAGTCGTCTTCGTCTTCTTCGGCTAGGAAGTCATCGACTTCTACGCCGACGCGGTGAAAAGGCAAAAGCCAAGCGGGTCTTCCAGTCGAAGAGTTCTAGAGGCAAGGCTTCGAAGGAGAAAGCTCGCTCTACCTCCGAGTCGTTGACCTTCTCCCGCCTCTGTGCCTCCTCTCCGGCTATGCCGGCAGGGGTAGCAAGCACCAAGCTCCTGCGTTCCTTCTCCTGTCTCACCAGGAATGATGGAGCAGGTAGGAGTGATGGTGGGTTCTCAAATCTACACGCTTGGGAAACCTCTTTGCTTGAGCAGTGAAGTTGTTTCGCAGACAATTGTCGAGCACTCTGTCTCAAACTGGACAGACCGTCCAAGAAACTCTCGAACAGAGTAAGAGAGACTGAGGATCGGATGTCTGGGCTATCCCCAGGCCTCCTCCCCCAGTATCCCCTGCTTCTAGCACGGGGATCCTCCAACTCCCGTCTTACGACTCTCTGCCAGCTTTCTCTATGGAGAATCCATGGAGAGTAGCGGCCTACGCTCCCTTTAAGGACGGGATGATTTCGATCCCGGAGTTTGGCACTCGAAGGATTGAGGACTTCGAGTTCTATCCTCCGGGTCTGTCTCAGCCTTTCATCGGGTATGCTAGGCTAACACCAACGGCTCTTACAAGGAGGACAAGATCTCGAAGGAGTCTGTCCTCTACAGTAGAGACCACGCCCAACGGGAATGGGTTCACTGCCTTGAGGACTGGGAGTGCACGAATACTAAACTCCAGGCCTATAAGAGCCCATTCACTATTTTCGCCACGGAAGAGGAGGTCTCTCTTCCGTTGCCGACGAAATTGGTGGAGAAGGCCTCTTCAGGCAGTCATCAAGGATGAGCCCCTTCCGCAGTTGAGAGAGTCGGAGTCCACTTCTCCACTCTTTTCCCGCCTTCGGAGAGTTATGGGAAAACCTGCCTGCTACTTTCACGCAGGGTAAACTCAAGCCGGACTGCGCTATGGACCAGTTCGGTGAGAAGTTGCCTAGGGCTGCCGGACTCCCTAATCAGGCAGAGTTCGATGCGCGGACTAAGTTTGGCAGGTCTCTTAACTCCATCATAATCACGGAAATGGCTGCACTGACTTATGCGAACGAACCGCTATTTAAGATCTTAGCGAAAATCTCAATTTCACACGGTTCTGCTAGACGCTTTTGACTTCTTCCAAGCCAAGGAAGAAACTGTCGGAAGCATGTTCTTCAAGAGTGTACTATTCAGGCATGAGCCTAATAGACTCTTATCTGCAGCATGTGGGGAGCGGATCTCTTCCCAGAGTCAGCAGTGAACGAAGTTCATCACGAAGCTGCTAGACTCAACCAGGAGCCTTAGAGCTAGGTGGGGCATTTCCTCTAAGAGGAAACAGAATCCGTCCCTACTGCTGGCAAGAAACCAAAGAAGGGCTGGTAAAGAGATTCCAGCCATACAAAAAACTCCAGCCTCAGCAGCAGTTTGTGCAGGCGGTCCAGTCACTCAACAAGGACAACCTGCTACGGCTAAACAAACTCAGCCGTTCCTCCTGGTGCCCCAGCAATCCCAGCCTTCGACCTCCTATGCCATCTCGCCTGCCTTTAACCCTGCTTATGAGGTTCAAGGCTACTCTCAATCGAGGGGTAGGGCGAGGGGTTACTTTCGTCACCGTGGCGCAGGAAGGGGCGCAAGGAGTAAACAGTTCAGAGGAGGGCGTGGTGGCCAACCCGCCCATCAGCAATGAGGTTCTCCGGTAGGAGGGAGGCTGTTCCTTTTTCCGCCACAGGTGGGGGTTCAGCAGTTGGGCACAGAGCATAGTTGTCCAAGGGATTAGGCTGGAGCTGGATCCAAGATCCTCCTCCAATCAAATCATTCCATCAGCTACCGTCAGAGGAATTGATAGATTACGCGGAAGAACTCCTTCAGAAAGGAGCTATTCGAGAGTCAAGCATCTAAAATTTCAAGGTCGCTTATTCAGCGTTCCAAAGAAAGGCTCAACAAAAAGAAGGGTAATCTTAGCTTGTCAAAGCTAAACTCTTTCATTCGCTGCGACAAGTTCAAGATGCTTACCCTCTCGCAAGTAAGGACCTTACTGCCGCGTGGAGCCGTCACATGCTCCATCGATCTTACAGACGCATACTATCATATCCCTATAGCCAGGCACTTCCGCCATTCCTAGGATTCAGGCTAGGAAATCAGACATTCTCATTCAAAGTGATGCCCTTCGGTCTAAATGTAGCCCCAGGGTATTCACAAAGATAGCAGAAGTGGTTGTACAACAATTGAGAGCTCAGGGAATCATGGTAGCGGCATACCTCGACGATTGGTTTAATCTGGGCACCAACAGTCGAGGAATGTCTCAAAGCTACAAAAAGGTAGTTCACTTTCTGGAACATCTGGGGTTCCAGATAAACAAAAACGAAATCCAGGCTTGTTCCGGAATCTCGTTTTCAGTGGCTGGGATCCAGTGGGATTTGTCCTCCCACAATCTATCAATTCCAGTAGCCAAACGGAAGGAAATAGCAAAACTCTGTCAGCAATTTCTCAAGTGCAAACAAACGTCAAGAAGAAACCAGGAGAGAATCCTAGGGTCTCTTCAGTTTGCTTCAGTAACAGATATCCTTCTGAAAGCAAGGCTGAAAGATATAATCGAATTTGGCGGTCAAGAGCAAACTCCAAATATCGAGACAAGTTGTCAGTAATCCCACAGATCCTCCGCAACCAACTACGGCCTTGGTCAAAAGTAAAGAACTTAGCCAAGAAAGTACCCCTTCAATATCCCCTCCCAGTGTTAACCATTCACACGGATGCATCCCTGTCCGGGTGGGGGGGATACTCTCAGTTCAAACAGGTTCAGGGGACTTTGGTCAGTTCAATTCGCCAGCTCCACATAAACGTGTTGGAAGCAATGGCAGTATTTCTTACTCTGAAGAGACTGCTTCCCCCGAAGAAGTCTCATCTAAGGCTAGTTTTGGACAGTGCAGTGGTAGTTCATTGCATCAACAGAGGAGGGTCCAAATCCAAGCATGTGAATCATGTCATGATAGCCATCTTTGCATTAGCAAACAAACACAAATGGCATCTGTCTGCACTCACCTGGCAGGAGTAAGGAATGTGATAGCAGACGCCCTGTCCCGGTCAGTTTTTTTCCTCTGGAATCAAGAGTGGTCTCTGGACGCGGGTCATTCCAGTGGTAAGCTGGAGAGTCCCAGGTCTCCAAGTGGATCTCTTCGCCTCACAAGCGAACCACAAGCTCCTTTGCTATGTGGCCCCCCAACCTGGACCCTCTGGCTTATGCCACGGACTCCCGTCGTTGGATTGGAATCAGTGGAGGAGAATTTACGTTTTCCCTCCAGTGAATCTTCTCCTGAAGGTCCTAGACAAACTAAGGTCTTCAGAGGGATAGTAGCTCTGATTGCACCGGACCTGGCCCAAGAGCAACTGGTATCCACTCCTCTTGGAATTGGGTCTCCGACCTCAACGGATCCCCAATCCCAAACTATCACAATCAGTACAAATGAGGACTGTGTTCGCTTCTCAGGAACTCTCCCAGACCCCTAACTTTATGGACTTCATGAAGTTTGCGGCTAATAAAGATGCTAAACATTGATCCACAGAATATTCTCTTCCTGGGAATCAGATAAGAGGGAGTCAACCATCAGACAATATGACTCAGCTGTTAAGAAATTAGCATCTTTCTTGAGAGAATCGAACAACTACAACCATGACAGTTAACCTGGCTATATCCTTTTCTAAGATCCTTGTTTGAAAAAGGTTTAGCAGCTAGCACGATACCACTCACAAGTCGGCTTTGAAGAAAATCTTTCAAGTAGGTTTTCAGATAGATTTAACTGAATCTGTATTTTCACACTATCCCTAAAAGCCTGTGCTAGACTTAGACCTTCTCAGAGGCCTACTACAGTTTCATGGTTCTTGAATGATGTCCTCAAACTAGCTTCAGATACTGACAACTCATCTTGTACATTCATATGCTCCTGAGGAAGACTCTATTCTTATTAAGCCTAGCTTCAGGAGCAAGAATTTCAGAACTGTCGGCTCTATCCAGAGATGCGGGTCATGGTGGAATTTCTCCCATCAGGAGAAGTTCTACTTGCTCCGGATCGTAGCTTTTTAGCCAAAAATGAAGATCCTCTTGCAAGGTGGGCTCCTTGGAAGGTTATCCCATCTTCCACAGGATCCTTCTCTCTGCCCAGTATCAACCCTTAGAGCCTTTTATCTCGTACTTCTTCTAGATCCTCGGTGCTCTCTTCATGAGAGAAAAAGGTGGTACTTTGTCAGTTTAGGTAAGTAGGACAACAAAATCCTTTACTTCATTAAACAAGCCAACCCTGAGTCATTCCCAAGAGCTCATGATATCAGGGGAGTAGCCACCTCTATTAACTATTTCCAGCATATGAACTTTGAGGATCTTAAGAAGTATACTGGATGGAAATCCCCGACAGTCTTTAAACGGCATTACTTAAAGTCCTTGGAATCTTTAAAGTTTTCAGCAGTAGCAGCGGGAAACATAGTTTCCCCTGATACTGCTTAGTAGTTGTAGTATTGATCCAGGTCTCCTTTCTACCTACTTCAACCAACATGCCTCAACCTATCACCAGGCTACTCATCATTATAGCCTTAGCCGTTGTGTGTTATAGTGGTTTGTCCCTTATTTTTTTGCTAGTGACAACCACATTGGTACTGATGATGTACCCCAGTGGTCCTAACCTTATTTTTATGCTAGGTTAGGCCACAATATGTTGTATAAATTTACATTTATCTTGTGATAACTTCAGTCACAATGTGTTTGTATATATTTGAATTACTTGTTTTATTTGTATTAATGATGGAATTGAGTGTACCTACCCTTATTTTTATGCTAGGGTAGGACACATGTATGTATATAATTGTACCTATATATTCTAATTAAGTAAATTCAGCTATTTCTTTGTTTTACATGCATATTATATTATTGTTACTACCATTTAAGTACTTTAAGTTTACTAACATTCTGTTATTGTTTACCATAGTTGGTTTAAGTACTTATTTTGTATGCTGTATTTAATTTACTTATATTATATCCATCATTTTAACAGGTTTTTCATTTTTCCTTTTCCATCTTGTCTGTTTCTCTGGTACTCTTTCATAGGCCGACACGAGCTGAGCCCAGAAAAGGGATTTGACGAAGGAAAAATCTATTCTGGGTGATTGGCTCGTGTCGCCCTATGAAACCCATCCCCTTTTTTATGGTTTGTTTTCCCCCCCTTGCAGGACAAGATGTATTTATGTTTTTATTAAGGATGACCGCTAGGGGCGCTGCTGTCCGTGGCGTCCTCTAGTAGTAGTAGTAGGGGCTGCATCGCCCGTTGGTATCAGCTCTCTCTTGGGGGGATTTTGATAAGGAAGTTCTAATTGGTGTCTGTCTCGTGGTAGTGTTCCACACTCGCCCCTATTTCATACCGACACTTCTTTTTAATTTTAAGAGTAGCGAGTCAGTTTTACTGACATTTTCTTAATTTTGTTTTTCTCTGGTAATTTTTTAGGCTAATTTTAACCTAGAAAAATAATGATATTAGGATACTTTCATAGGCGACACGAGCCAATCACCCAGAAAATAGATTTTTCCTTCGTCAAAATCCCTTTTTTACAGTCTTCAAGGATTCAGCCATTTTTGTGATCTAGTGTTAACTATTTGAAAAAATGTCCATTGCAGTTTACCTTAGGCAAAGTAATTTTATTGTATAATTTTATATTTTTGTCATCTTTTTTCTCAGGGCCTACTGCTCAGCGAGTTATTTGTTTCATTACTGGTTGTTTCTGTTCACAATTCAAATGTTGTTTTGTCTTGCGATCTCATATCACCTTTGTTGAGCCTTCTCGAACCATTGGATCGTTTCAATCAACTGTCTCCTGGTGCTGATAGGGAAGATACAGAGGATATGGCTTGGCCAGGAATAATTGGTAAGTATTGTGAATTATTGCTCTTTAAATTATGAAACTATTGAATTCATATAGTTATGTAATAATAATTCATAAGTGCCTTTATCTATCATTTGAAGTTCATTTTTTTTTATATGAAGGTTTTGCTATATCAGAAAAGTATTTAAGAATATTGTCATTATCTTATTATGCTTTATAATGGCTTTAATTCATTAAAATGCCCATAATCATCATCACCATCATCATCATCTTGACTTTTAAGGACTTCTTGCAATTATGCCATAAAGATATTTTTCTATTTGTAATCATTTTTGCCCTTATGTATTTTCCTGGTTTATATAATCATCTGATATTGGCTGTAGGCCTAAAAGCAGTCACTATGATAGAAATAATAATATCACAATAATGGTATCCCTCGTAAAGGGTGGTGAAAGTGTGCTCTCTGGATTAGACAAATAATGGTATTCCTTCTGGGATGGTATCACTTTATATGCTGATCATAGACATTAAATTTGTAAACATTATTTGAAGCATGACCTCTGTTAAACTTGGTTTCTTCTGTACATTATGCAAAATAGCTTTTTGTTTGATGTTTGCATTTGTATGTTTTGCATTGATGCAGTTTTGATATTTGTTCACAGTAAATACTAACAAGCAGACTGAAGAAGTACCGATAATACGCAAAGCAGACCTTGAAAACCACAACAAAGATGGTGGCCTTTGGATTGTTGTCAATGGGAAGGTTTATGATGTTCAGGAGTTCAGGTAAGTAGACTCAAGAAGCACTATTAATCATCATTTCTAACACAAGTTTTCCAATAATGGGGATGGATGGTCATATAAGTAATGAAAGCAATGGTTAGCATTCCTTTCCAGGTCTCCAACCATTTTGATGATGCCCTAAAATTTCTTTTAGGTTGACTGCACCTTGTGGAAGTGACATACTACAGTATTATGCAGGTCAAGACGCCACCCAGGTATGGGAGATGGCTAACCACTCAACTCGTGCAAAGGAGATGATGTCTAGTTATTTTGTAGGGAATTTTATGGACCCAGAGCAAGAAATGGTACAGGTAAGCCTTTTGATTTATTAGAATGATTAAAGTTTCAATAGAATTCAAAAGCTTTTCTTGAAATCAGTTTGTCTTCTGTCCAGTCAGCACTTGTAAAAAGAGAGACTCATAAGAAAACTAAAGAAAACTATATGTATGTGCTGTTTGTGTGCATAGAAATCATCTTATGAACTCATGTAGATAAACAAGTAGTATTGCTTATTTTCCCCAACAACCATAGGACTCTTACCATTTCCTGTGTCTCAGCTGCATACCTCATTATGTAGCAGACTTTGCTGGTTCCATACAAGATATTTTGTTGTTAATTTACTCAAAGAATAATGTAATCGTATTGTGTTTTGCACATCTGACTGCAGTCATTCATGATAATTCATGTCAGTATTTTTTTTAATTTGACCCAACTCCCATTTGGGACATAGTATTGCCACAAGGAAAGAGTCTTACAGACATTTTTTAATGTTGAAATAGTTAAGTTCATTAGCGTGATGTATTGTGCTATGATACAATATAAATTCTGTGCTCAACTTTTATAAATTCTTTGCAAACCAATATTTTATTATGCACAGACATCTCAGTTTAAAATGTTAATTTTCATAAGTTGTATCATTGATAATTTGCATCTCAAGAGATCAGTAGACTAATGTTAAAAGAGTATTTGCTTGAATATAAGGTATTAAGCCAGTGGGCCTGTTCTGGTATGCACAGAAACTATCTTGGATAACAGTCTAGCTAGTAAGTGCTGTTGGTGAATCTGAAAAAAATTGTGTCTACTGTTATTTTAAAAATCTTGGGTGGTTGTTTTCTTAAGGATTGCATGTGCTATATATTTGTTAAGTTAATTTCCATTCTTAAGATATTGTACAGTAACTCATTAAGTTATTTCCTAAATCATTGTATATATGTATTGTAACTCATAAAGTCAATTACAATTTCAGGTATTGGATGCAAGTACCTTATCCTCACCACTTGTTGATACTGAAAGAGCACTGGCCATGTTAGTAGGAGTTTATGCAAGCTGCCAGGCAAGAGGACAGCCATCAACTGCTTGGGAAATGGACCATGAAAGATGGATCTCAGCTGAGTTTATGAGAGCTGGATGCCAGGTACTGAGTAGTATTATGCTGATTTTATGGCATGACAATGAAGCAGCAAGTGGTGTTTTATTGTCTAAATCATAATTGAATATAGTGCTTTTACAGAGAGGTTATTGTTCTACACCAAATTTTAATCTTTGTGCTGATTGCAAATTGAAAATTGTCTGCATGGCTGCCATTGGATTTTGATCTCTTAGTAATCAGCTATGGGCCATTAATTGTGCTTCAGAGAGCTAAACATATATAGGGCAGCCAGAGTTATGTAGCAGAAAATGCTTGACTCTCACAATTATCATCCTCATGATCCTCAGTCTTAATGAGATTGTACCTTTATTTGGTAAGAGAACTGTTTAGTCCTTTCCATTCCCTTGTAAATTACATTTGTTCCGACACGGCATACAAACCTTCGGTCCTTTTACAATAGGAAGGTACTAGCGGCAGCTGGATAGGTCGTAAGCTTTCGAACAAGGGGTTCGGTAGTTAACTGCTTGTCCAACAGGCGCGCGCGCGCGACTGGGAGGTAAACAAATCACTTTTGCTTTCGGCCTGCTGGCGTGTGGACGTGTATCATCGCTCTCTGCCCGCTTCATCGTCGTTGCTTTCGCATGGTTGTGTTTTTCTTTTTCTATTTATCTAGTGAAACTGAATTGTAAGTACAATCATTTCATATTTATTTCCATTGAATTCAATTGTGAATTAAAGGATCTTGGTTTCACCACGCCCTCCGATTACCCGAGTGCCGGGACTGAAGGGCGTAAGTGCGGGAATTCATTTTCCCAGAAATGATCCTCGTATTGTGTATGCTCGGTGCCGAGGGCGGGAGGAGCGCTCGCTCGAGCGTATATTTTGGTTGGAAATGTGTAGATGAAAATCGTAAGTAAGTGCTCTTTTCATTTATATATTTTTTTGACCTGTATGCTCGTTGCCGAGCGAATGCGCTCGGCACGAAAACTTATTCTGTATGGAAGTGGAATCGCAAGTACAGTATTCTTTTTCATTTTCATATATATTATTTTGATTGTAGCAATACTCATTTTGGATCAGTTTCCGAGCTTACCCGGAAATTGATCCTTTCCCCTTTTATTTGAATGAAGTGAATTCCCAAGTGCAGTTCTTTTTCATTTTCATATTTTATTGAGATTTGCATTGTTTACTTGGATCAATGTTTCCGCTTTTATTTTCCCGGGAATTGATCCTTCCCCATTTTATTTGTATGAAGTGAAATCGTAAGCGCAGTATTCTTTTTCATTTTCATATATATTTTGATTGCATCAATTCATTATGGATCAAGGTTCCATTCATAATCGGGAATGGATCCTTTTTACCCTTGCGCTCGGTACCGAGGGCGCAAATGCTCTCGATCCGAGACCCTTATTCATTGTGAAGTGAATCGTAATGCAAGATCTTTTTCATTTTATTCCTTTTATTATTGATTGCATCAATATTATTTGGTTCAAGTTCCGCTCAGTCAGGGAATTGATCCTTATGCCCTTGCATTCGGGCCGAGGGCACGATTGCTCTCGGGCTCTTATTATTATTGTTGGGTACATGGGTGCTGTGCGGGGGTGAGGAACGAGAAACCCCCCCCCCCCCCCCCCCCCCCCCACCCCCCCCCCGCTCTGCTCCCACAGATGGCCCTTCCCCTTGGGGGGGGGGGGGGGGGGGGGTTTGGGGGGGGGGGGGGGGAGGTTATCTGCGTTCTTCTCCTCGCCCGATCCGTCGAGCGCGGGGGAGGGCGCTCGGTGCCGATGTACAATTGTATTCGGGGTCTTCCACTCGTTCGGAGAGGGCTCACCCCCCCGCGTCGCGAGGGGACTTCCCCCCCCCCCCCCACTAATCGCTACTACTGTTATTTCCGCAGGTGCTACTGCCACGAGGGTGGACCTTGGTGAGGTATGGGCGTCTTCCATTTGCAGGCCGTGCTAGTGTCCAGGGGCTGCGGTTCTATGTCTGGGCCTACTGCGGTCACCCATGGAGTGGTGACCACGCTCCAGGTGACGACGTCCCTCCTCACCTGGTGTAACCTCTGCGCCTCACGTGGTAACAGTCTTGCCTACAGCCGCTGTGAAGTGCCGTTCGCCGTACCGAGAGGGGGGCGTGCCGCCGCCGCTCGTGGTTGCCGCGCTGCCGCGACCACACTTCCGCTGCCCTAGAGCTCGCCCTGGACCTGCCGCCGGTACCAGGATGTTGCTGGCTGCTGCTCCACTTCCTGTGTTTTCCGGTGCTGCCTGCCGTACCTGCCGATTCTGGGCTACGTCCATGCATGTCCTTGCGTTGCTGCGCTGGCTGTTCCCTGCCCCCTCCGTTGCTGCGCTGGCTGCCTGTCCCTACCGATGCTGTGCTGGCTGTGCCTGCTGTTCCTGAGATGCCCATACCTGCTGACGTCATCCCTGTTCGTGGTGGTACTACCCCAGACTTTGGTCTGTCTGTACAGGTGCGTCCGGGCCCTGTGGCTTCGGCTACAGCAGCCCCGGCTCCGCCCTGGATAGCAGATCTTACGTCTGTCCTGAGGAAGCTGACGAAGAAGAGGAGGAGGGTGTCGTAGTCGTCGTCTTCATCTTCTTCATCGTCGTCGGCTGCCGCTCTTCCCCTTCGACTTCTAAGGCTTCACAGCCGAGGAAGAAGGTTGCCTCCTCCCTCCTAAGAAGTCTCCTCGGGAGCTTCTCGGGACCCGTCTCACCTCGGTGGGACGGGAGGGTTCCTTCCGCTGGTCCTCCTGCTCCTTCGGGAGCGGGGCCCGTCTCTTCTTCCGCAAGGAAGAAGACTACGGGGACCAGAGGGGTACCGGCTAACACCGGTACTTCCTCGCCCCTGGTGTCAGTGGTTCTGCCACTGCATCAGGGTCCGTCTCGGCCTCTCGTTCGCGGGAGGTACGAGTGTACGGTCGCTACCAGCGACCGTTGGCAGCCAGGAACCAGACCTCTGAGTCCGCCTCCCGCGTTCAGGTTCACCGCGCAACGGGGCGGAAGATGGTGACAGCCAGCTTCAACGCGACTCTCACCAAGACCAGCTCTCGCTCGCGGCGCGGCCACCAGCTGGCTACCCGGGGGGACGTGACGGTCCACGACCGGCCACGGGCTGAGGCTGGGAAGAGGTCCTCCCGTTCGCCCGGGTGTGCCAGCCACGGCTGGAAACCAGCGACGTGACGTGCCGTGAGGACAGCACCGGTCTCACTTGTGACAGTGGAGCCTGCAGGTCGCCTGACCGTCGCTCTCACAGAGAGCGATCGGGTACGGCAACCAGCACCAGCTCTTCTGACACTCGAGATCGGGGTGGTCGCTGCTGCTCAGTCCAGCCGTTCTCCCAGCGAGACGGTTCGACCAGGCCTGCAGCTCGATCGCCACCACCGGTGGTGGTTGACGATCGCCTGCAGCCCTCCAAGCCTGCTGGTTCTGCCAGCGAGTGGAGGGAGGGCGCGTCAGGTCTGCCTCTCTCCCCTACCTTCAACCTCCTCGGGTACACCGGGAGGAGCATAGAGGTATGAGGAGTGATCGTGAGGGGTGCGCCCCTCATGATCCCACCACGACGCCTACGTGCCAGGCACGGTTCTTGGACCCGGCCAGGACGTATGCGCAAGTGGATGGAGAAGACCGAGAGGGCTGTCGCTGTTCCCCCTCTTAGGAGGAAGGTTCTCGGAATATGCTCTTGTTCGAAGGGCTTAACGGTCCTACTCTGCAAGATGCTGTGACTTCCGAGATCCAGAGGAACTTTGCCGAGGTTATGGCGCTGATTCGTCAGCACAACGACCTCGGGGAAGGATCGCCGCTCCCACCAGCAGAGCCACGTCTCGGCTCGAGTCGTTTTGGGGCCCGAGAGGGAACCCAAATCGACGGTGGGTCTGCCGCGGATCGGAGCTTGCCGACTGTGTTGAACCAGGTAGTCTCTCGTCTCCGGACAAGAAGGCGCTCTCAGTTCTGGCCGGTCGAACAAGCTACTTCCCACCTCCTCTACTGCGACAGAGGCGTTTTCTACGTGTCTTCGGACACCGTATTGAATACCCCTTCGGTCTCCTGAGGTTTCGACCTCGACGGGGACTGGAATGAGTCGGAGGACGGTATCGGCTCTCTCCTGTCAGGTGTCGATCAGCCCACCCAGACGACGTTCACAGTGGCGGCAGACCCTTACCTACAGTATGAGTTCGTAACCTCCTCGGGAAAACGTTTTCTCCTGACGATACGTTTTCCCAGATTCTGAGAGGCCATCGCCGTAAGGCGATGGCTGCTCCTTTTCTTCTTCTCCAACTGCTAGTTCCGCTGGGAAGGCGAGCCAGTATCCAATTCCTCCCCCATTCCCTCTCTCCTTACGGCTACGAGGGAAAGGGGAGGGATCTTACAGATATTTCTCTGTAAGATCCCACGTTAGGGGCTGCGCTACCGGGGGGACCTTCGGGTCCTACCTGACGTAAGACCCAGTCGTTGAGGAGGGATCCTGCCCCTTTCTCGATTTCTATGGGAATCGGGAGGACCACCAGCCGATATCGTTTGACGAATTCGGTGGGGGTTGTTTTTTCGCAGAGTGCTTAGAATTCTACGGAATTTCTAGCGCACTCAGAGTGTTCGAGTTTTTTACGATCTCCAAACACTTAGGCGAGACCACGGTCCAAAGTGAGCGAGAATCCCCGATAATTGTTACACGAAGATCGGGAACCTCGCTTATGCTCAAATTCCTGTAATTTCTAGCATTGGAAGAAGACTGCTGCTGAAAGAAGAGTATCTCACAGTAGGCGATTAAACTGGAATAGAGAAGAACGGACGGGAACTTCCAGTTTGGCTTGAACTATCGTCTTCGGTATTCTGTTCACCATTGAAGCTTTCCTTTGGGAAAGACTTCTCCTTCAACTCGCGTCTTGACTAGAGACGAAGGCGGTCGATCTCCAATCCTTATTCTCATTCCTCGAGAGGAAAGAACAATTTAGGATGGAGGTCGTGGTACAGAACCTACAAATATACTACGTATATTACCCTCGTGACATGATTCTTTTAACAGTTGAATTGTCCGGGGGGTAGGCGCATACCGTAGTTAACTCTACGGTTTGTGACCGAGACGAAATTGTATCTTAATTGAACTGCAACTCGGGGTTGCCTGCAACCTCCCAGCAGTTATCAGTTTCGATTTTAGATACTTGGTATTGTCATGACAACACCAAATCAGCTTTTTGTATTTTACCGAAATCCCTTTCGTTTAAATATAATTGCTCGAGCTGTATTCCTTTATGCTCGATGGTTTCTAGCCGAACGCATTCTTACACGTGGATAATGATTACCTGGCCACTCAGGATGACGAGTTCACCGAGAGCTACTGCGTATTGAACTGCCTGATAGCGGCTCAGTATCAGCTAGGTCTCGGAGATGCGCGGTCGGTTACGTCTCTCTCTCCCCTGGTTTGATTGACTACCGAACCGTATCTCTGCCCAACAATCATGGACTTAGGTCTCTGATTAAATGGGGATTCTCGCAATAATGAAGGACCATCTACTGCTGTGACGCTCGATTTCATCGCCTTCGACATTGCAAGAATTTTCAACAGAGATATCTCTTGGACTCTTTCATCTTTCTGTTTACCGCACGGTAACAGAAGTCTGTACTAGTCTCCCGCTGCATCGCACCGCCGAAATAATTGCTGATAATGATTTTTGCAGACATCTGAGTTTGTTCTTCAAATATCTCGTATTCGTAGGTAGTGCAATTATTCAATTGCTCTCGCCCCGAATTAACAGATAGTCAGAAGACATCGCCTACTCTCCGACCTGACAGCTTCTACTTCCAAATGTTCAGCCCATGAGAAGCAGTTCTTCAGGCAGTATTTCCCTGTCTTCATTACTGAAAAAGCGCTCCTGCTTTTATTGCAAACTACTACGATCCTCACCGGGACAGCAATTGAATAGCGGTTAGAGCGTTCTCACGTCTTTGTAGTCACAGGTTCAGAATCTTGAGACTCCTTTCTCTCGGTTCAGCTGTGAAGACGTAGGTTGCATTTTCTGTACACCTTCGTCTTCAACGACACATAGTGTTGTTTCTCCTTAGCCGAAAGAATCAACTATACTATGTGAGATATCTTGCCATCAGGGACCTCGGTCTCTAGAAGGCAATTGACTTTCGCCTGTTGGGCACATGCCTTAAGAGAGTCATCACCTTGCTTCTGGCATCGGTGACGAACAAATTATTTGTTTAGTCTCTTGGCATAACCCTTTTAAGGCAAAGGTCACGTGACTTGCTCGGGTGCTTGGACAACTTGCCTCCTACCGAACGCGTCAGTCGGCAGCTGTCAGAGCGCCCAAGTCTGTTACGAACTTCGCTGTGGCTTAGTTCGGTTGTTCCATAACAGCCTTTTTCTTCGTCTAACGGCTTTGTCACAGTACCCATACCATCGACACCCACCATTGAGTGTCGGTGTCCTATCCACTACCGAGAAGAACAACTTCGCTGCACGGATAGACCAGTATGGGTACAGGACATCACCGAAGTCGAGAAGAGGGATAGGTCATACGACCATTCCCTTCTTTCCTCTGAGGTAATTGCATGACTTTTCCTGCGAAGTCAAGCATCCAGGGGATGGGGATTCGTGACGCTCGATTTCGTACCGAATTCGTAGCGAAGACTCTGAACCCTTCGGTTCCTGACGATCGGTTAGAGTCCTTCACAATCCCCTCCCTAATGGACTTCACCGCCTTCGATGCGAAGGAGATGCTGCTTTGTCCTGTGAAAGCGCGACCGCGCTTTCTGAAGAAACTCGACTCCCAGGCTGAGTGTTGAAGACTCTTCGTCAGCACCAAGATGACCTAGAAGTACACTCCCTCGAGTTACACAAGAACTTCTCCGTGGCGCAGGTACTGAAGGCAGGGGTCTGGTACAACCAGACCACTGGCACCTCCTTCTACCTTTTGGATATTGCCCACAGGTCCTTGGATCGTTTTCCTTTGGGACCCACCCCTGGTGGCTGCTCAACACGTTGTGTAGCTAACCCAGACCCTAGCAGCTGAACAGCATCGAGTCCTGGTGTGGCTGTAAAAGAATAGATATGTGAATGAGAGAGTGACTGGCTTCTCTTCATATCTTTTTCTCCCCCTCTACCTGTGGGTAGAGGGATACGGTCATCACCTTGCTGGATAAGGACGAGATGCCGGTGAGCTACTCGACAGAGCCCCATCCTATCCCTTTCACTAGGGATGGGAGCGAATATCCACCACTTCCTCCTACAAGGGGGGGGAAGTGGATGCCAACAAGAGACAAACCATAACTTTATGTTGCCTCTTGCAAATAGGAACTTGTTCTTGTTTGCTGGTACGAAGAGATACGCTTTGCCTCTCTCTTAGTACTCGGTCCAGAGGTCTGACCATTGATCCTGCGGTGTCACTTACCCGATCAAATCGGACAGAGGGCTTGGGATCCCTCCCTCCTCGCTCTTACGACCAAGGGAGGCATGGTTCCAAGGTGGGAGGCGAACACCAGTCTGTCACAAAAGACTCAGATTCCTCCCACCAAGAAGTGAGTCTCCTATTGTCAAAGGACCGAAGGTTTGTATGCCGGTGCGGAACAAATGACAATTTTGTCCAAAATTGCTTTTTTATTTTTCTTAACTATACAAAACCTGAGGTCCTTTTACACATAGTCCCACCTCATGCCACCCCTCACTCTGCAGTTTTTGCTTGGGCCAAAAGCAAAAGTGATTTGTTTACCTCCCAGTCGCGCGCGCGCGCCTGTCGGACAAGCAGTTAACTACCGAACCCCTTGTTCGAAAGCTTACGACCTATCCAGCTGCCGCTAGTACCTTCCTATTGTAAAAGGACCTCAGGTTTGTATAGTTAGGAAAAATGCAATTTTTGACAAATTGTCATATTTGTTCATGAAACTTACCTGTCAGATATATATATAGCTGTATTTTCTGAAGTCCGACAGAATTTAAAAAACTTCCGACACACGCAGTGGTCGGCCAGGTGGTTAGTACCCATTCCCGCCGCTGGGAGGCGGGTATCAGGAACCATTCCCATTTTCTATTCATAATTTTTCTGTCGCCGGTGCTGAAAACACCTGTTTTCAGTACCTCCGTCTTAGGATTTTGGAAACTTCATTGCCGCTAAGTATCCTAATTGTCTTTTGATTTTTTACTTGGATTTGTGGCTGTGCATACGCTAATCTTAATTGATTTGAATTTGATTCATTTTTGCATAAGATATCTGAATCTAGTTAGGCTAGTTTCAGAGGGGATTGTCTGCAAAGATAGGGTGTGGCTACCGAAAGCTTCGGTAGATCCGCACTTGGTATGCACGAGGGGTATGGGTCTTGCTTCTTTGTTGAGATTTGTCATGTAAGGAGTGTGAGACTTTGTCTAATTCCGTTAGGAAGATGTATGATTCGTATGTACGCAATTAATCAGTAAACATGTCTTATTCTGTAAGGAAGACGTATGATTCGTATGTACGCAATTAATCAGTAAACAAAAGTCAGGGTAGTGAACCTGCTAACCTTCCTGTAGACTTTATTTTGCCTAACCCTGTAGTATGGCCTACGGGTTATGATTATGTCTGCGAGAGGTGATCGCTCTCCTTTATTGTTGTGTAGAGTGCTACTTCTGTTATTGTTACTCCTAACCCTGTAATGTTGCCTTCGGGCCCTAAAACAGTGTCTAGAGGTTATTGCCCTTTCTCTAATACTCTTTCGATTCGTAACTTAGAATCGAAAGTGGTTGCTTTAGAGAGCAATAGTGAAGTGGCTTAGTGCAGTGACAGTGCCCCTTGTGTAGTGGAGGGTGCGTCAGATCGGCCTTATTTCGCCTCTAGGCCGGGACCTCTGCTTGACTCCCAGGACCCGGGGAGAGAGCATGTCGAAAGCCGAAGGAGGGTTACGAGGAACCCCCACCGATCTGGCGTGCCTTCGGCAGTTTCTGATGAAAATCCCCAGACTGCCAAAGTGCGTGCACGTGCACGAATCCTGAAGGATTGCTTCTCGTCCTCCGAAGCATCCTCCCCGCGCAGGGGTTGGAGCTTTCGGAAGGACTCGCGCCCTCTAAATAGAAGCTTTATAGAGGAGGACGCTTCACGTTTCTCTCTCTCTCTCTCGTCATGCGTTTCAGTGAGAAGTAATAAGGCGAACGTCGCCTGAACATGTGTACGTCTTTCCACCGAGAAATACAAAAAAGAAGTCGTAGTAGCAGGACGCTTTTGAGCACTGACATCCGAGCTTTGTTCTGTGAGAATAAGAAGGCGTTCCCTCGCCCCTCGTATTCTTACACGATCAACCCTTCTCCTGAGACTGCTTCGTGCAGTCGGATTTTTCTCCGAGATGTATCTCGCTCTTCCCTGAAGGCAGTTTCTCTCGCTTGTTTTGACGCCTATCAGGAGCGTGACGCTTTTCTGCACGCTTCTTTGGACGCTCGGCTTGGGCGGGACGCTCAGATGAACGCTAGGCGCGCGCGGGTGCACGCCAAGCGCGCGCCAGTGGACGCCGAGCGTGCGCCAGTAGACGCCGAGCACGCGCCAGTGGACGCCGAGCGTGCACCAGCGCACGCCAGGTGTGTCGCCTGGCTGAACGTTTCTGTTGAACTCTTTCAAGGCTTTTTCTTGTTTTCAAGATTTTAGGCCTAAAGAATTTTTTACCTCTACCTTCGGTGATACCTTCTACCTCACCTGCAAAGAATGTGAAGTAAGCAGTGCTTTGGAGGAAGCTTAAAGTGAACAGGCAACTTCTTCGAAACCCAGCAAGACATCGGGTTTCGCGAATTCAAGAGGTCTCTGTCAATTAATATTGCTTTTCGCAAAGGTGGATGGAGTTAAGGAAAGCTCAAGGGAAGATTTTTCTTGGTTTTTGCTCTTACCGCAGAGTCAGGACTTTGTGATAAGGCAGTTACGGGTTATGTAAAAACTCGACGTCCTGCTCGTCATGACGCTCGGCTACGTTCAGTAGGATTCTTGCAAAAGCACCTCATCCAAGAGGACGCTCGTCAGGAAAGCGCAAGACAGGAACTTCCTTTGCCATACTGCCAATAAATTTAAGTTGCAAGCTTTTTAGTCCATCTGAAAGGGCTTTTCAGATGATAGATTTTGTTAGTTCCTAAGTTCGGGACTACGCTGCCGAAGTTGAACATCGGGGTCCTACCTGCCGAAAGCTAGTCTTTATCAGGATTCTTGCCCCTTCACGATTGATACGGGAATGGGAAAAATAATATGCTCCACTTCCTGGATTATGTTTTGTCAATTGTTTCCGACACGGCATACAAACCGGTTCGGTCCTTTTACAATAGGAAGGTACTAGCAGCAGCTGATATGGTCGTAAGCTTTCGAACAAGGGGTTCGGTAGTTAACTGCTTGTCCGACAGGCGCGCGCGCGCGACTGGGAGGTAAACAAACCACTTTTGCTTTCGGCCTCACAGCGAGTGGACGTGTGTGTTCGACGCTCTCTGCCCGCTTCTCGTCGTTTGCTTTCCTGAGTATATGGTTGTGTTTGTGTATGATAGAATCATTGTAAGTACAATCATTTCTCTCTTTCTAATTAATTGTGATCTATTGGTCAATGATGGAATCTCCTCGCCTCGCTACCCCACGGAGACTATGCCCGGGTACCGAAGGGCGGTAAATGCGGAAAGTTCCGCTCATTCCGGAGATTGACCCTCATATTTGTGCGCTCGGTGTCGGGGGCGCGAATGCACCCGAGCCGAGCCATGTGAAGTTTTGTAATAATTGGTCGGAGGCGCAGTGGACTTTGTATGAGGGCAGGAAGAAGCGAAGGCCTGCAAAGGAGTCGTCGGAAAGCTCTCCCGCGACTCCTTTGGTTACGGACACTTCGTCTTCTTTCCTGCCACCCGCTCAGCTTCCACGTTTGGCGCCTTCCCCTTCGGGGGGGGTTTCTAGGTCCTTCTCCTCACCTGACTTGTCGAGTGTGGAGGAGGGCGCTAGATACCCTGACGTCGAGTTGTACTCTGGGTCCTCTATCCGTTCGTCTTCGCGCGAGCGGGTAGAGGATCCTCCTAATCACCCGACTTTTGCTTCCTCAGGTGCGGTTGCCGCGAAGGACGACCTCGGACAGGTGTGGGCATCGTTGGGGTTCTGCAGGGCGTGCCGAGTGTTTCCAGGGGCTGCTCTACCATCTCGCTGGCTCCGTGGCGGTCACCCATGCGACGGTTACGACCACCACCACGACCCTTACAACACCTGGCTACGCTTCACCTCCTCACCTGGTGTACACCCCGCACGCGGTCTCTGTAACACCTACTACATCGGTGCAGGGGCCAGTCGCCGTACCTCGGGGGAGTGTGATGCCGCCACCTGGGTTTGCCGTGCTGCCGCGACCGGACTTCGTGTGCCCGAAGAGCTTCGCCTGGACCTCCCACCAGTACCAAGGATGGCTGTGCGCTGGTCCGTCCATCTGGACCGCCTGCACAGCCTGCCGTACCTGCCGTGCCTGCCCAGCCGCCGTTCACGGACGTGACGTTGACCACTGCTGCCGTTCCTGTACCTGCTCCTGCCGTCTTCTACTGCCGTTCCTGTTGATGCCTGCACCTGCTGACGTTGTTCCTGTTCCTGGCGCCGCTGCTCCCGATGCTGATCTGTTCGGACAGGTGCGTCCGGGCCCTGTTGCTTCGGCAACAGCAGCCCCGGCTCCGCTCTGGATGACAGATCTGACGTCGTCCTGAGGAGGTTGACGAGGAAGAAGAAGAAGAGGAGGAAGGTGTCGTCGTCGTCTTCATCGTCTTCTTCGTCGTCGTCGTCGTCTGCCGCCTCTTCCCCTTCTTCTTCTAAGGCTCCCGCCGAAGAAGAAGAAGGTCGCCTTCCCCCCCCCTAAGAAGTTCTCCTTCGGGAACTTCTAAGGGCCCGTCTCGCTCTGGAGAGACGGGGGGTTCTTCCGCTGGTCACCCTGCTTCTTCGGGGGCAGGACCCGTCTCTTCTTCCGCAAGGAAGAAGACTACGGGGAGGGGAGGGGGGCCGGCTAACACCGGCACTTCCTCACCTGCTGTTAGTGGTTCGGGCACACGGCAGCAGGGTCCGTCTCGGCCTCTCGTTCGCGAGAGGTACCGAGTGTACGGTCGCCTAACAGCGGCCGTGCAGCCAAGAACCAGACCTCTGAGTCCGCTCAAGCGTCAGGTTCACGGCACGGAGCGGAAGACTGGTGACAGCCGCTCACGCGACTCTCACCAGACCAGCTCTCGCTCTCGCAGCGAGCAGCTGGCTACCCGGGCGGACGTGACGGTCCATGGACCGGCCACGGGCTGAGGCTGGGAAGAGGTCCCCCCCACCGTTTCGCCGGCACCAGCCACGGCTGGTACCAGCGAACTGACGCACCGTGAGGATACGCACCGGTCTCACCGTGACAGTGGAGCTCGACCGGTCGCCTGACCGTCACTCTCACAGAGAGCGATCGGGTACGGCGACCAGCACCAGCTCCTCTGACACACGAGACCGGGGCCTCTGTTCTCGGTCCAGCCGTTCTCCACAGCGAGACGGCTCGACTAGGTCTGCAGCTCGATCGCCACCGCGGGTTGGTTGGCGATCGCCTGCAGTCTCCAAGCCCACTGGTCTCGCCAGCGAGCGAGGAGGGAGCGTCAGGTCTGCCTCTCCCATACCTTCAACCTCCTCGGTTACACCGGGAGGGGCGAGGTATTGAGGAGTGATCGTGAGGGTGCGCCCCTCAGGATCCCACCACGTCGTCGTACGTACCAGGCACGGTTCTTGGACCAGCCAGGTCATACGCACAAGTGGTTGGAGGAGACCGAGAGGGGTCTGTCGCTGTTCTCCCCTTGAGGGAGGAGGGTCTCGGGAGATGCTCCTGTTTGAGGGACTGGATGGTCCGACTCCGCAGGACGCAGTCACTCCTGAGATCCAGAGGAACTTTGCCGAGGTTATTGCGCTGATTCGTCAGCACAACGACCTCGCGGAAGGATCGCCGCTCCCACCTTCCGAGCCCACGTCCCGGCTCGAGTCGTTCTGGGGCCCGAAGAGGGAACCCAGACCGACGGTGGGTTTGCGCGTTCTGAGCTTGCGGACTCAGTGCTGGACCAGGTTGAATCGCTTGTCTCCGGACAAGACGGTTCGCTCAAGTCTGGCAGGTCGAGCAAGCTGCTTCCACCTCCTCTGCTGCAACAGCGGCGTTTTTACGTGCCATCTGAAGACCCGATGCCGCCCAAACAGGTGAACCCGGAGTTAGCAGGCTGACTCCGGGTGTGTCTCTGCACGCAAGCTCCCTGTCCGAGAACCTATGGTTCTCGCAGCAAGAGGCCACTCGGTCCATGGAATCTACCGGCCATGGCAGCTTTTCCAGGCCAGTCTCCTGGCTAGAATCTGTGGTCCCTCACAGTATCTAAGGTCGCAGCCAACTCCGGGGGAATTTCTCCCGAAGATGACTCGGCCTTTAGGAGACTTTGCCAGTCTGGAGGAAGAGCCATCTCCTTCCTTGCCCACCAGACGGTGAACCTGTGGGCCAACCTGGTTCTCCGACGAAGGGACCGCCGTCCTTACTCGGGTTTCCAGGGCGGCCGGGCGTGAAGCGGCGTTGGGACTTCGCAACGGACCTTTACGGAGTTCCACGTCTCTCTTCCCAGGAGAGATGGTGGACGCTGCGGTGGACAGACGGCGCACTGACGACAGTGACCGTCTGGTTCACCAGGCAGTCTCGAAGGGGCTTCTGGGGCAGCCTCGGACTTGCGGCCAAAGTCTAAGAGCTCGGCTAGCGCTTCCTCGGTGGCTTAAGACGGTAGCTGCGTCGAAGCCCCCCGGGGAAAGACTCTGTCTTCTTCGACTTCTACCAAGGGGAGCCGTAACCAGCCCTCCTCCCAGCCCTCCTCCTCCCGTGGAGGCTCTGGGAAGAAGTCGAAGAAAGGGGGGAAATGCTAGGGACGGCGTTCCCCCTCACCTGCTGCCGGAAGTGGGGGGGTGCCTGGCCAGCCATTGGGCAACTTGGCAGCGCTACGGCGCCGAGACCTGGATTGTAGATGTCCTTCCGGGAGGGATATCTATTACCCTTCGAATCTCGGCCACCCCTCACCTCCAACCCGGTCCAAACAGCAGTCGTACGTTCCAGGGTCATCGAAGGACGTAGCATTGAGACAGGAGATCAAGACCATGCTGAGCAAGAGAGCTGTAGAAATCGTCACGGATCAGTCACCGGGCTTTTACAGTCGACTCTTCCTGTGGAAAAGTCTACGGGAGGCTGGCGCCGTGATAGATCTCTCTCCCCTGAACCGGTTTGTTCGCCAGACCCGGTTCACGATGGAGACGGCACGCTCAGTGCGTCGACTCCATCAGGGAGAACGATTTCATGCTTTCAGTGGACCTTGAAGGATGCGTATTTCCAAATACCATTCATCAGTCCTCCAGAAAGTACCTCCGCTTCATCCTCGACGGGACGGTGTACCAGTTCAGGGCACTTTGCTTCGGTCTCTCAAACCGCCCCAAAGGATGTTCACGCGAGTGTTCACTCTGGTGTTCTGCTTGGGCTAATTCGCACGGGATACGTCTGATGAGGTATCTCGACGATTTTGGTTAGTCCTGGCGAGCTCCCGCTCGCAGTTGCTACAGGGACAGGATCGATCGCTCGAGTTCTGTCGCGATCTGGGGATCGTTGTGAACTTCGAAAAGTCCGATCTCGAGCCCAAGCAGAGGATGAAGTACCTGGGTATGCTGATCGACACGGTAGCAGGGCGAGTCTTCCCCGCAGACTCGCGGATCAGCAGATTCAGGGAGGCAGCCAACCAGTTCCTGTCTCGGCAGGAACAGGTAGCTCAGCGATGGCAAGTCGTGATCGGACACCTGTCGTCACTTCGAGAAGTTAGTCCCTCACGGGCGTCTTCACCTGCGGTCTCTTCAGTGGAGACTAAAGGAGAGTTGGTCCACAGGCGACGGATCCCCCAAGCTTTCCAGTGTCACTGACACCCGGAGGTGAGGCAGGACCTAGCCTGGTGGCTGGACGACAGGAACCTCTTAAGAGGAGTGCCTCTGCGCACTCCCCCCCCGGACATGCAGCTGTTCTCAGAACGCATCGACCGAGGGATGGGGCGCACACCTGGAGGAGTTGCTGACTTCAGGAGTGTGGGACGAGAACGACAAGCACCTTCGCATCCAATGTACTGGAACTCAAGGCAGCGTTCCTCGCTCTCCAAGAGTTTCCAGGACCGCTTGATGGGACACTCAGTGGTGTTGATGTGCGACAACACCACGGTGGTGGCCTACGTCAACAAACAGGGGGCCTAGTGTCTCTCGCCGTTTTGTACCAGTTGACTCGGCAGGTGCACGAGTGGGCCGAGGCACACTCAATAGAGCTGTCGGCACGCTACATTCCAGGGAAGAGGAATGTAGTAGCAGACACGCTCAGCCGTCGGGATCAGGTGATAGGGACCGAATGGTCTTCTACACCAGGACGTGGCGGAAAGGCTCTTCGACCTGTGGGGGCGACCAGTCGTGGATCTGTTCGCCACACCCGGCACAACAGGAAGCTCCAGGTGTTCTTCTCGGCCGTGCCGGACCCATGGGCAGCTGCAGAGGACGCTCTTCAACACCCGTGGGACAACCTCTTCGTTCTATGCCTTTCCCCCGTTCAGCCTGATTCGCAAGGTGATCAGTCGAGCACTGGTCACCCCGAATCTCAGGATGATCCTGGTGGCTCCCAAATGGCCACAGGCCATTTGGTATCCGGACCTGCTGGCCGCGTTCTTGGTCAGGGGAACCGAGAGAGATTCCCCCTTGGCACAACCTTCTCGCCCAGCTACACGTCGAGCGGTACCACCGAGCAGTCCAGTCCCTACGTCTTCATGGCTGGCTGTTATCCACCATCTCTTGCGAACGAGAGGCTTTTCTCGTAGCGCAGCAACAGAGATGGCTGGAAACGTCCGTCAGTCCTCTGCAGCTGTGTACCAGGGGAAGTGGGCCGTCTTTTCTGTGGTTGGTGTCGTAGACGGGGTCTATCTCCTCTCCAGAGCCACTCTTAGCAGGTAGCGGATTTCCTCGTTTTTCTTCGCCGAGAGAAGCTCCTCTCAGTCCCACAGTCAAGGATACAGAGCCGCCTTGGCGCTCGTCCTGAAACTGAGGGGGATTGGACATCTCGAACTCGTTCGAGATCTCCTTGCTCATGAGGAGCTTCGAAAGGTCTTGCCCACCCAGGGAACTCAGGCCCCCTGCGTGGGATGTGACTCTCGTCCTTAGAGTTTGACTCGAAGACCCTTCGAGCCACTCCGAGAGTCGTCAGACAGGGATTCTGACCCTCAAGACCCTCTTCTTGCTGGCCCTGGCATCGGCGAAGAGAGTAGGGGAACTTCATGGTCTTTCCTATGATGTACGACATTCCAGGGGATGGGGATCTGTGACGCTCGATTTCGTCCCGAACTTCGTTGCGAAGACTCAGAAACCGTCGATCCCTGACGACAGGTTCGAGTCATTCACGATTCCCTCCCTAATGGACTTCACCGATAATGATGCGGATGAGATGCTGCCTTGTCCTGTGAGGGCGCTACGGCGCTATCTGAAGAAAACTCGACACCTCAGGCCTGAGTTGGTCGACGCCTCTTCGTTAGCACCGGGGTAACCAAGAAAGAAGTATCCCAAGAACACATTTCTTTCATTCTGGCTGCGTGAGGTCATCAGGAGGGCGTATGAGGCTGATGGTAGTGACGACATCCGTACGTCCCGTCCGAGAGCTCACGAAGTCAGAAGTATTGGCCCCTCGTTGGCGTTTCGTAAGAACTTCTCCGTGGCGCAGGTCCTGAAGGCAGGGGTCTGGTCTAACCAGACTACCTTTACGTCCTTCTACCTTCGGGATATTACCCACAGGTCCTTGGATACCTTTTCCTTGGGACCCGTGGTGGCTGCTCAACAAGTTGTGTAGCAAACCCAGACCCTCGCAGGCTGAAACAGCATCGAGTCCTGGTGTGACTGTGTGGATGGATGTGTGAATGAGTGAGTGACTGGCCTCCCTCTTCCCGTCTTTTCCTCCTCTACCTGGGGTGGGCAGAGGCCACGGTCGTCACTAGCTGCTGAGGACGAGATGCAGGTGAGCTATATGACAGAGCCCCATCCATATCCCTTTCACTAGGGATAGGAGCAGAATATCCACCACTTCCTCCTACAAGGGGGGGGAAGTGGATGCCTACAAGAGTCAAACCCATGACTTTATATTGCTCCTGTACAGGAACAAGTTCTTACATTGCTGGTACGAAGAGATACGCTTGCCTCTCTCTTAGTACTGGTCCAGAGGTCATGACCATTGATCCTGCGGTGCACACCCCGATCAATCGGACAGAGGCTTGGATCCCTCCCTCGCTCTTTACGACCAGGGAGGCTTCCAAGGTTGGGCGAACACCAGTCTGTTCACAAAAGACTCAGATTCCACCCACCAAGAAGTGAGTCTTCCTATTGTAAAAGGACCGAAGGTTTGTATGCCGTGTCGGAACAAATGACAATTTGTCCAAAATTGCATTTTTCCTAACTATACAAACCTGAGGTCCTTTTACACATAGCCCCACCTCATGCCACCCCTCACTCTGCAGTTTTTGCTTGGGCCAAAAGCAAAAGTGATTTGTTTACCTCCCAGTCGCGCGCAAGCGCGCCTGTCGGACAAGCAGTTAACTACCGAACCCCTTGTTCGAAAGCTTACGACCTATCCAGCTGCCGCTAGTACCTTCCTATTGTAAAAGGACCTCAGGTTTGTATAGTTAGGAAAAATGCAATTTTGGACAAATTGTCATTTCAGTGACTTTCCCCTATTGACAATATACTATCGTTTTGTCAAGTAAGTGGGTATCCCCTCATTGACAAAATATCTCTTTGTCCCGTAAATGGGTTAGTTCTCATTGACAAACATCTCAATAACTTTATATTGCGTAAGCGGATAAGCTTTTATTGACAAGATTCGTAAGAGCCCTCATTCATCAATCGCAGACTCGTACAAGTAATAGACTTGTAGACTACGTCAATGAACGCTTATGTCCAATAGCATACGAAGCTTGAGCTATCCGCTTCGATTCTCAAAGATTTGTTCAATAAACTTGCCTGTCAAATATGTATGTAGCTGTGTTTCCGAATTCAGCTATAGATATCTCTGCCAGGTAAGTATGAACAAACTTTTGTTGTTTCATAACAATTTCATATTTTGCCTTGCGTTAATTTATACTGGTTGGTTTCAAAGTCTATTACGCTTGCTGTAGTTACCTCTTCGGATGACAACCGAGAGGTCTATTGTCTTTTATTTTAAGGGCATTTAATCGTTCCTCCCTGCAGCCTACCAGGAGTTTCCGATTTTTCTTTTACCGTTGTATGATAGTGTTATGACGACAAACGCACTTCTATTTAGCGCCTTCTGTTTCGCTTAAATATACCAGCTTGAGAGTCTCTTTCTGCTCAAAAATAACGGACCTATTTCTTCGTAGAATAGAGTAGCTGGCAACCCACGCATAACGGTAAGAGACGACGAATGTAAGCTGCTGCTGCCACTGTCCGCTCCAGTCCAACCGAGCCAGTCCAGCTCGTTCGCTGTCATGCGCGGGTAGTTTACGTCTCTCTCTCCTGCGGGATTGACTGACCAACTGTATCTCTGCCCTACAATCAAGGACTTTAGCCTAAGATTGAGGGGATTTCTTACATGAATGAATAAACATTGCATTCGTTTTGCCTTACTATGTTCAACAGAGATATCTCTTAATCCTTTCGGTGCTCGTTACCGCACGGTATAGAACTACGAGTCTACCGCAACATTGCACTATTATATGCTCTCCTGCTTAGGCAAAGCGCAGCCTTATTAGGGAAGTAAGCATACTCGGGGAGGGAATGGATGAGCTTGCTGGGGACCATTTCCTTCCTGAAGAAGTTTGTTTCCCTGAATAGACTGCAATTCAGACCTCCACAGTTTTTTTTTCCTACTGGAAACTGAAATATTATTCAAGATCTAGGAATGATTCTGAACATCTCTCAGTGCGTCAAGTATCACCTGAGGTGATAGAAAGAAGGTGCCGGACATCTGGATAGGGTTTCAGATGTCCTGGATCTTAATCTGAAAGAAGTAGAAGCAATTCGGTCGTCCCTCCAGTCCTTGTTGAAACGAGTTTTTTGGAACCAGGGGTGGTCCCATGATGCAACTCTGATATTCCACAACTCTCTCTCATATCTTAAGAAGTATCTTCTCTCGGTCCCTGTTCGAGTTTACGAGAAAGAGCCTATTATAACAACAGGCGTAGAATGTAACGATCCTCTAGAGGTTCGTTACAGGATTGCAAAAGTCCGTACGAATCGTCTCGATCGACGGCAGCAACTACTGACTTCGAGTGGAATCTTTCTTTAGAAGTATGTTGAGAGTTGTGGGAGACTTTAGGGACGTTCCCTTTGCATTCATCTCTTCGATATGTTGAGGACGAAGAGGCTTCTTCTTCTCTGCTCCCTTATTCTCGATCCGGGATCGGTACCATTAAACGCCATCCTATGATATTGAACGGGGATGGATGTTTAGTCTCTTTTCCTCTTTTTCAATCGCTTAGAAAATGTAATAAGAGGATTTATGACGTCACAGGGAGCGACAATGACGCTGATCGCCCCATGTTGGCCTTCAGGATCCTAGATTCACAGAAGTCACGTCCTTCCTAGTTCACTTTCCAAGGACCTTTTCCGAGAGAGTCGGTCTACTCTAACTAGAAAGGTACCTATAACCTCTCCGCTCTGAGTCTGACTACGTTCAGACTATCGAGATGTTGACAGGAATAAGATTACCGTCTTCCCTTCCGTCTGAAGAATGGGATAAGCTGGCAGTCACAACTATTAAAGAATACGCAAATATGTTGTTGACGGCCTTTGGGCTCAGAGATTTGCTTCTGTCAAACAACAAAGCCCTTCACGATCTTTGAGTTCTGTGGAATCTCGAACTCGCTCACCAATCTACTTTTTGTCTAACCTGTTTTCTCGGAGTCAGACACTCGTGCGAGATCAGGCGACATATAGTAGCCCTGAGTTTCTTGTTGACGAAGTCGGTTGCGTTTATACACCCCCGATGATCGTGTAACATGAGACCAGGTTGGACTGTCAGGCATTCTTCCTTCGGGACTGAATCGCCTTTTTGCTCCTCGCTCCTTTCTCCTGGCACCAGAAGCTCGAGTCAGGAGTTGCTCAGGAGTTGATTCGCTGACGACGTTGGGTTGCGTTGATACACTCCCCAAGGTTTGCGTAGATTGAATCGCCCAGGCAGTCCAGACACTCCTCCTTCAGCGAAGAATAGTGCCTTATGGTCTTCAGGGTACAGGCTTGGCTGTCCTTGATTCGTCTGACTGGTCAACTGGTCGGTCACCTGACTTTAGTACAGACGGACTGACTGTGCATGTCCAGATCGAAGCTTTCAATATGGAACTTAGACGTAGTCTGAAGTTCTTGATGTCAAAGCATTCGAACCTCTCCTACCTGTTAACTTCTTGCATGTGATCAGGAAGGCCTTCTTCTAACCAACCTAGATACGACAAAGAGGGTTAGTGAGATTTTAAGCCATCGTCACAAGTTTTGGCTTTAGAGAACACAAGGCGGTGTGCCCTCTAAGCCTTCCGTTGTGGCCTAAGAATGGAAACCCGTTTTGTCCATGGGCCAGGAGCTTGGAAGCAAGGATGGCACAAGTTAGTGGGCAGGAGCCAGAGAGAGTCCTGTGCCCTGTCGGGTCTCTCAAGTTTTATCTACATAAAACTCAAGAAAGTCGAAGTCCTTCGGGCAATCTGCAGTGTTCCGAAAAAGACCAGACTTGCCCATATCGAAGAACACCCTGGCTTTAGTGTTAAGGAGTTCTTTCAAAAATGCTCCTTCATTGTGTTTGCACAAAGATTTGAAATCTTTTGATCTGAATGCTCACGAGGTGAGGGCGCGACCTCGGAAGCATTTCAACAGAGCATGGCACTCAGCAAGATCCTGAGTACCATGTTTTAGCGAAGCAACTCTGTGTTCACTTCACACTCCCTGTGAGATGTGAAGATATCATATGAGATCTGCTGCTCGCTAGGGCCAAACGTGTCTGCAAGACAATCTTGGGCGAGAAAGTACCAACTCATCCTATCCTGTAGAAAATGGTTAGGAAGAGCTCTTAATTTAGTTGTTGAGTCGCCGACAACGGCGACTTCTTAACTCTTAAGCCTTAGTTAACACACCTTAACTTTTGGCTAGGTTGGTCAGGTGGTGATATATACTTATTGTAATATATTTATTTTACTTTATTTTTACTTTTAAGCCCTCATGGTATGGTCAATATGGTCTAGTCACGTCGTGGTCTCGCCCCTGTTGACAGATCATCTGGAGTGCACCAGCTATATAGGTCTCTACCTTGCTGGCAACTCTAGTAGCACAAGCAGACTTACGTGTCAATAACCACGAAGCCAGCTATGCTAACAGGTGGAACCAAGATGTAAATCATCTGCATGCATTTGTTTCCCAAAATCCTTCTATTCTGTCCCTTCCCACCTCCAACGGTGGGATTCAGCTATATATATATCTGACAGGTAAGTTTCATGAACAAAATGATATTGTTATGATACAATAAAGTTTGTTCATACTTACCTGGCAGATATATATAATCAAGTACCCACCCACCTCCCCTCAGGGGACAGTGGAAATAAAAATTATGAATAGAAAATGGGAATGGTTCCTGATACCCGCCTCCCAGCGGCGGGAATGGGTACTAACCACCTGGCCGACCACTGCGTGTGTCGGAAGTTTTTGAAATTCTGTCGGACTTCAGAAAATACAGCTATATATATATCTGCCAGGTAAGTATGAACAAACTTTATTGTATCATAACAATAGCATTTCTATTGAATGCTGGTTTGCTCTTTACTGATTGATCTTTCTCCTTTCTCATGCCAAAACTATCCTAATTTGCTTCAGTATGGTTTTACTAAACCGTAATAACAGGATGTATGGTAATCACTATTCATTGCATGTTTTTGCAGACTGTGCAACCCCCAGATCCTTATGATGAAGAGAAAGGTGAGGCAAGGACGGTTCCTCAGCACTACACCAGGCTCTGTTACCCACTCCCGGTGATGTCAGACTTCCCCGTCCTGTTGATCCTTTGTCCCACAAGAAAACAAGGACGCAAGGACAAACTTCCGGACCCCAGGTTGAAATTGAAACCTATTTTTCAAACATGGCTGATTATTTCCTCTCAGCTCTCATGGAGGGCAAGACACAGGTGAGTTCCTTCTTGGAAATTGTTATTTCAGTGACATTTATTAATTTAGTAAGTAGTAAAACTTTTTTTACATTTAATATAAAAATATTGTTAAGTTGTCATTATTTAATTGCTTCATCTTTCACTAGTGGTTGCAACTAATTGTCTGTAGAACCATCATGAGTTATTTGAATGATTAACTAACAAATGAGGACATATGTCATTCCCTGAATAACTAAACATTGTATACTAGAATTCTACTTCCTCTCTCTCTTTTTCAGGATCCTTATGTGCAAATGTACCTTTCCATCTGTGACAGAGAAATTCGTCACTCTGGTCGTCATGCTCTTCACACTAATTTTTCATTAGACCACCCAATAGAAGAAGTTGGACGCCTCATGTCAGCCACTTTGTTGCGCCACACACATCTCACTCTGCAGCTGATTGAAGTGATTGAACAGGGTAGGAGAGTTTTCCCCATATGTTGGTTGTAGGTTAAGAGTACTCTGTGCTGTAGTTACTGGTTTTGTTCTTATATCTTTGGGTTTCTTTTGATAACTAGGAGGCATATATTGAACAAAGGAACTAGAATCTTTGAGAATCATTTACAGATAAGCTGTGTTATAATAGCAGGCTTGACTTTTTAAGGACTTTTGCGGTAAGGCTAGACATTGCCATTTGATTTATGTCGTATTACTCATTGGTGTATTTTTTATTTTTCTTTATTAATAATATCCTTGCCATATAATGCTTACTGTTTATATATTACACATGAAGACCATTTTTTAAGTTTGCACTTGCATTTTCATCCAATTTAAACACATTACCAAGAATACTAATGAAAATAGAATTAATGAGATTTTATCTTTCTTGATCCCTTATTATTTAAATTGAATTTTAGGTCTGGCTTTAAGTGCAGAGGATAGTCATGGATGGGAATCCACTTTAGATCTGCCACGAGGTTTGCAGGAACTCATTCGTCATGTCCACAACACAAAGTGGCTACTGATCAGAAGGCGGCAAGAACTTACGAGGTCGTATAAGGAGGTGTGTGCACCTGTTATGGAAAGATGCAGGTGTGTAGATCATCCTTTTTTGTGTTTTTAAGGTGCTTAGCTCAATAGCACATTTTGAGGGTTGTATTATGTGTGTGTGGGGAGCATTAAACAATTTGTTTTAGTTTGGAGATCACATTTTATTGAAAATCAGGACTTGAGTTGTTTAATGGCTAGCTTTATTTGGAGTACCTTTGTTTATCTATTATATATTTAAAATAAATGAACTCTCAGTACAGAAATGTTATTGGAACAATATGCCAAACTTCAAGTGAAGGTATTTGTTTGAAGTAGGTGTTAATTGGAGATGAAATGTCCTTTGAATTTTTACTGTAAAGAATAAAATGGTAAATTATGTGCAGGTTAGTCTTGGTAAAAATTTAGTAATAGATTGTGGTTGGTTGAAGGAAAAAAGGTGCAAAAGGGCATTATGATGTCAAAAATCATGAATCTGATCAGATTTATAACTTTTAAGTTAGAGAGGAATCTGGAAAAAGATGTGTACATAATTATTCATCTGTAATAAGTTTTAATTTGATAACTTAAAGGACAAAATTTTCAGATTTGTATTTTATGAAGTCCGCCCAGCCAGCTGTGGTGATGTAGAAGCATTGGATAAGTTTGCAGTGAGAGGAGTATCCAGGTGGCGGAAGGCAACTCAGCTGTTGCGCTTGCGCTCAAATGATACCACTGCCACAAGTCAGGAAAAAGATGCTCCTCCTGTATGTATTTAAAGGCTGTAGATGCTTAACTAGCTGATATAGTTGAGTATTTTATAATTTAATGTATGTGCTTTATTTTTTGTACATCATGATGTCTTACCACAGGAATCAAAGGAAGGGACCAGCTCCATGGAGGATATTAGTATTAGTAGCGGCAGCAATGCACATAGTGATGATGCCGGGGGCAATTACACTAGTCACGATCAAGACGTAAGAAGCGGACGGCTCGACAAAGGTGAAGATATATGCAAGGATTTGCCAGAACCTGTTGGTCTCAGTCGTCTCTCTACCGAACTTTCGCTAGATAACATGAAATTAGAAGGGGATGTGGATGTTATTGAAAAAGAAAGGAGATTATCTGCCGATGGGAAAAAGGTTTCCACTGAGAGCAAAAAGGCATCTGTCAGTTTGAATTTGAAGAGGTCTCCATCACCTTCTGGAACACCTCATTCTCCATCTAGACCATCTTCACGTGAGTGTAATTGGGCTTTTCACTTTAGCTCAGTTGTTTTTTATATTTTCTTTTGTCACTCATTTTTAATGACTGTTTCTCTCTCTCTATCTCTTTCTCATCTGTATTTTAAAAACCCTACCTTTTTTTGGTGGTAGTAACACTTATGAGTTGCATTTTTTCACCATACTATCATCTTTTTTCTGTAGTATATAGCATGTAAATAGCTCCTCTCAACAACCTCAGCCTTTTTCTTCTGTTTAAATGCATCATGTTCACTTAGCCATAGTAATAGTAGTGTATAATTAAAGTTAAACTTGTCAAAATTACCATAATTTGTTCTCAAGTCTTATTAAGTTCCAGTCCAGAAAGAGGGAGCAAGCACACAATTATTTTGGGGATTACCGTGCATGCAATTTGATATCATAACTCATCAGAAAGGCTTAATTATTTATTGAATAATGATACTAATTTTATTGCCATCATTTGAAGGAAAGTTTCATATTCTTTACTTATTTGATGCTAGTGCTAATTAGTCTTTCAGATATTTTTATTGAAAAATGTAAAATACAAAACTGAAGGTTCTATTTCTATATTTTACAGTTTTAACGCCAACAGCTCCCCTTCAACTACCCCGGGTGGGTAATAGAAATAGCCACAAAAGTAATAGAGTTTGTATGCTCTGAGGAGACCATCGACATTGAATCCTTGAGGAAAGCCTTTTTCACTCAGGTATGTTAAGAAATTATTTTTGTTTGGTTTTCTTTATGGATTAAAATTTGCTCCTAATGGTAGAAATAGATCCTACTTTTCTTTGAACTGTCGTAAAAGGCATATAAATACAAAAAATAAAGGACTAAGTCCTGTTCCAGATTTTTGTAAGTACAAACTTCAAGCTGTACTTATGCATATTATACTATGAGAAATCTTCATAATAACCAAATAAGTTTGGCTGTTTATGAACAAATTTGTGTTATTTCTCCCAAAAAGGTTTTGAAATGGTTGTGCAGTAATTAGAGGTAGGTATTCATGTAATTCTT